>NW_028093775.1:0-1754 GCF_014824575.4 Sturnira hondurensis
AACTTCATCTTTTCATTTGAAATATGTCTGGGTGATCACTCCACGCCAGCGAGCACAGCTTGCAGGTTTTTTTTCACAACGTTGCAGCATTCCTCCGTGTCTGCGGAGACCGGCCTTGCCCGGCCCCGGCCTCGCCTGGCCGCGTGGACTGGCACTTGGCGCTGCACGCACAGAGCGCGGTGCTGCGGCAGCCCCCGGACAACCGCATTCACGTCATTTCGCACATGAGCGATTGTATAGGAAGGAGAAATTCCAGGAAGTGCGATATGGATCAGAAGGTGTGTGTGCATTTGTCATTTAAGTAGATATTGCAGCTCTCCCTGCGTCGGATTTGTGCCAATTTCCTTTTTCCTCATCAAGGTCACAGCTTCACCATTGTGCTGTTATGAAACCTTGGGATCCTCACCAACCTGGGGGATTCAAATGGTGGAACATATAGGTCTGTGGTTTATTTTTTTTAAATTATAACAGGATTTATTATAGGGTAATTTTTGTCATTTTAAAAATATATATTTATATTGATTAAGCTATTAGAGATGTCCCAATTTTTACCCTCTTCCCGGTACCCCCCCTTCCCTTCAGTAATCCCTCCCACTTAGTTCATGTCCATGGGTCATGCATATCAATACTTTGGCTTCTCCATTTCCTATAGTTCTCCGGACATCCCCTGTCTGTTTTGTACCGGTTATCAGCTGACAGTCTTATGGGGACTCCTTCGTAGGCAACTCTCTGCTTTTCTCTTGCTGCACTTAAGATTCTCTCTTTACCTTCAACCTTTGACATTTTCATTATGATGTGTCTTGGTGTGATCCTCTTCGGGTCCAACTTGTTTGGGACTCTTCTGTGCTTCCTGGACTTGTATGTCTATTTCCTTCACCAAACTAGGGAAGTTTTCTTTCATCACTTTTTCAACTAAGTTTTCAGTGTCTTGCTGTTCCTCTTCTCCTTCTGACACCTCTATGATTTGGAAGTTGGTACATTTGGAAATGTCCCAGAGGCTCCTTATACTATCTTTTCTTTCTTGGATTCTTTTTTCTTCTCGTGGTTCTGGTTGAATGCTTATTTATTCCTTACGTTCCAAATTGTCGATTTGAATCCCGGCTTCCTCCCCTGAGGATTTTTCTCTATTTCAGTTAGCGTGAACTTCATTTCTTCCCGCGCCTTTTACATGGTGTTGCTGTGCCCGGGGAGTTCTTTGAGCACTCTCTCCACCAGTGTTTCGAACTCTGCGTCCCAGAGGTTGGTTATCTCTGTTTCGTTTAGCTTTTTTCCTGGGATTTTGTTCTGTTCTTTTATTTGGGCCACATTTCATTGTCTCCTCGATCTGGCAGCCTCCCTGTGTTTGTTTCTGTATATCAGGAGGAGCTGCGTTGACTCCCTGCCTTAGCAGTGGGGCCAGTGGTAGAAAAGGCAGTGGGCAATTGTGTGGGACAGAGGCTTGGGTAGTCGCCAGGACGGGGCAACCCACTTCACTGCCTTGCGGCTCTGTGTGGGGGGAGGGCTCAGAGAGGGGACGCTGCTGCCACCTGGCTTCTGGAGGTTTGCCTGGAACTCACCCTGTTTCTGATCATTTCCCCCCCTCCCTGTATGTAACTGGCACCTTTCCAGCTCTTGCCCTGGTGCTGAATCCCAGAAAGGATGGACCTGTGTACGTTTTAAATGTGTGTGGGCCTTTAAGTGGAAACTCCTGAAAATCCAGTAGTTTTTTTCCGCCGCTCCCACCCCCACTGACTTTTACAGCCAGAACTTATGGA
>NW_028093776.1:0-2075 GCF_014824575.4 Sturnira hondurensis
TGGTGGCTGCGGGGGGCTGGGGAGGAGGAGGGGAGGGGGAGGGGAGGGGGGGGAGGTGGCGGCCAAGGGCACCAAGTGTGTTGTGCGGGTAAGTGGGTCTGGGATGTACGACCTGGTGACTGCCATTACTGATGCTACGGTAATCCCCCCTTAAATGCAGAGATAGCTCCCAAGACCCCCAGCAGACGCCTGATCCCACGGCAGCAGCAAACCCTCTGTGTTGTTTTTCCCTAAAATAGATGCTTCTGATAAAGTTTAACCAGTGAAGTGGGCCCAGTGAGTGGTTAACAATGGCCGGTAGTATCACCCTTGACACGTGACGAGGATCAGTGTGAATGCCGCCGCTGGTGCTGCGCCATCACATCAGGGCAGATCAGGAGGGTCGCCACGCCGTGACACTTGACCCGGATAACTGACCCCGTGGGAAGGAGGATGGCTGTGTATTGCACACTTGAAATCTGCTAAGAGAATTGTTTAACTGTTCTTGCTACACACAAAAAAGGACTGAGTGAAGAATGCGTTGACCAGCTGGACCGTGGCCATCATTTCACGTGGCTCCTCTTCCCGGAAGGCCACACTGCACGTGGGCCACGTGGCCAGGGTTCACTTGCCCATCACACCTGAGCGAAGGGGGGTGAGACCGTGGTCTGGGAGGAAAGGTGGTGCCTGACACTCACAGTGGGTGTTCACTGCAGTTGTGTCGAGATGCTTGCTGAAGACGTTCTGTGGTGACATGGTGTCCTCCCCTTTTCTGGACACTGCGGCATCGAAAATGGACTTGAGAGGACAAGGCTAGACCGCCATGCTCGCTAAGCGCCCCCCTGACCCTCCAGTCTCCCACTAGCTGTACACCGGCTCTGAGAAGCCGGTCCCCGCTCTCCAGCCGTCCTCACCCCAGGGTCCCTCCCCACTGGCTTGCTGTCCCTTCACCTCACATCCTCCTTGCGCACCTTCAGCCCCCACCCAGGCCTCTTCTACAGGTTCAATGCCTGTCGTGCTCGAGAGCATCACCTACGTTGCCACCTTGGCAGGGACCGCGGTCACCTCTCATTTCTGCAGTCCGTCCACTGCCTGCCTGCCAGGACGCAAGCTTCCTGTCCAAGCTCTGGGCCATTGCCGCCTGCGCATCCCGCCTACACAGCTCGGGATGCGTGGGCGGGACTGACCGCTCCGGAAGTGGCCCACTCACCCGGAATGAAGGCAGGGAATGGAAAACCAACTGAACTCCAGGTTCCTGTCCCACTGTCCCTGGCTAAGGCGACAGGGACTGGTGTGCAGGAACAGCATCATCTGAACTCAGTGGCTCAGCCGCCCAGTGTCCCAACTGTCCACCCTGCCCCCCATCTCAGACGGACTCAAGCTGGAATAACTGGCTACGACCACCAGCTGCCAGCCGCAGGACGGAAGCACCACCCAGATGGCACGGCTGACTGTAGGCACAAAGTTCGGCCCGCTCCTCCACCGGCGTCTACCCCCAATTCCTGTCCTCCTCTGTGGTCCCACAGACAGGGTCATCGACACTGGGGCATGAGCGAGCATAGCAGTTAGACCTACTGTGTGTGTGTGTGTGGGGGGGACGGAGGGGGAGACACAACCCAGGCAAGCCCGCCCTTTCTGACCGGGGCTGTGAGAGGCTGTGAGGGGCTGCAGGGACATCCATGGCAGGGCCAGGGACCCGCTTACAACCCGCTTACAGACCAGTCTGAGCGCTTAGCGCACCGAGGTGCCCACCCAGCAAGACTGATGGGAGCGCGCCAGCTGGCATTTCCCAGGGCGCCTTCCTAAGCTCCAAAGGCCTGCCCACCCTCCGCAGGCCGCTGGCTCCCATCTACCCCCCGTTCCACTCCCCCTTCCACTCCTGAAACCCAGGCCCAACCCACGAGGGCTGCAGTGACCACCAGCGCAGACTCCTGCAAGCCCTGGTCGGGGACAGGCGGCCGGGCAGCCAGACCTTTTCTCCTTCCCTAAAGCTTCCAGGTCAAAGGTTAAAAAAGGTGCAGACTCACATTCTAGTTGTCGCCAGCAGTGCCCACCACATGGACCTGCTCATTCTGGGTCTTAATTTGACCAGCAGG
>NW_028093777.1:0-3140 GCF_014824575.4 Sturnira hondurensis
CGGGGCGGGGAGTGGCGTGGGGAGGGGTGTGGTGTCTGCTGTGTCGCTTGCTTGGGCTGGTCTCCAGCGTGACAAATCGGAGTCTGGGATGATCTCTTTCAGCCCAAATCCCCAAGGGTGGTGGGGGGGGGGGGAGCGAGAAGCCTCCTAAGAAGGGTGTCACTTACTAGCCCAGACAGACACTCATTGGGAGGTTAGTTGTCAGGACTGGGGGAATTGTGGTGTATGGGTGTGTTCGGAATTACGGAAACGATGGTTTTAGCATTTATTGAGGACGCAGAAATGTCTCTGGCTTGAGGAGGTACCTCTGCATACATATACTCTTAAATACACCTGTCCTCTCAGATTTCAGGTAAAATGTTCTCCTTGTTGTAAATCACACTTTGTGTCCTGTCAGGGGAGAGGGGATGAGGAGTGTCAAAAGTTTAATTCAGAGTGTAATCAAGGACAAAGTGTCCTAACCCTGTACAGCTTCCTTCCCCCGTGCAATTCTGGAACTTCCCGAGCTCCAGTGGTCCCTGAGCACTGCCTCTTGGGTGCAGAGGGCCCTGATGCAAACAGGAAGTAGGGCCTGGTGGTCACTTGGGCGCTGGTGGGGGGAGGGAAGGCTGCCCTGGGCTCACAGGGTCCACAGTTTGCAGTTGTCCTGACTCTGCACTCCTTTCCCCCCACTAAAAAAAATCACAGGAATGGGGAGATGCTGTCTATGTGAGTAGCACCCTTTGCTTTCTCAGTCACAAGAACAAGAACGTGTGTTCTGGTGACTTGGCTCGAGTGAGATGTCACTTGTGCCCTCTTATTCACATCATCTTGGGGAGGACATAATAGTCATCCATTCACAGGACACAACTGGTGATAATAACCTGG
The DNA here is from genome assembly GCF_014824575.4 of Sturnira hondurensis. NCBI lineage: Eukaryota > Metazoa > Chordata > Mammalia > Chiroptera > Phyllostomidae > Sturnira > Sturnira hondurensis. The sequence goes on from NW_028093777.1 coordinate 868, forward strand.
ATCAAATGGTCAAGGTGGCATTTGCCAGATTCTGGGCTGTAGAAGCATTGTTGTTTTCTTTTCCCTACTGTCTTCTTTGGAAGTAAATCGCAGAGCCTGGGCCAGGGGAGCCAGGGGAGCCAGGGGAGCTGGGGAGCTCTCCCAAGGGGAGCAGATTGAGATCTTTTAGGAGGACAGATTTTGCTCACCTCACTTATTTGGCTTCTTCTGTAAGAAAGATTTGTCCCTTTTATCCTGTGCATGTCTTCTTCTGCTTCTTTATTTTTAAAAAGGTTTTATTTATTTATTTTTAGGGAGATGGTAAGGGAGGGAGAAAGGGAGGGAGAGAAACATCAGTGTGTGGTTGCCTCCCATGTGGCCCCCAATGGGGACCTGTCCTGCAACCCTGGCATGTGCCCTGACTGGGAATTGAACCATCAACCTTTGCTTAGCACCCTGTGCTTAAACCTCAGAGCTACACCAGCCATGTTCTGCTTCTTTATTAATTCATTTCTGTCCTCTTTGGTGTTATTCACGTATTTCCTTGTACTCCATTCTAATTCCTTTTCAGATTTTTAAGTCCAAAATTTTTTGTTTCCTTCTTAGAAGTTACCCTTAAAATGATGATGTATTTTCTTGACACATTACATTTTCTTAAACTTAATACTTTTCTCTAACAACTGAATAAATATGTTATGAATGCATTTATCTCCCTAACTGTCCTTTGTACTACTTTTGTCATATATTTTACTGTACAGTCTGTATTTCTGTCTGTTTAAGTGTTTTGGAGGATTCACTTTTGTACCTTTTGTAATCAGCATCATTAAAAAGAATAAAAAATTAAGTGTAATTGTTTGAAAACCCACTTACCAAAAGCATTTATTAGGAGCCCTTGTTAAAATATTTTCAAACATTCAACAGTTCATAGAGAACTAGTTTTTTGAATAATGGCTTGTGTGAAAAGCAGCAGTATTTCATATAAAACTAGGCTCCCCAAAGTGGGAGGGAAGGGTAGTGTGTGGACTAGTCCTCCATGAGTAAGAGAAATAAAAGGAGAGCAACAGGCTTAATGGTAGGCATGACCTATGCAGTAGAATCCAAATCTACCCTGGAATTTATTTATGAAAAGTTGTGTATCTATTCTTTTTTTAAAAATATTTTATTTATTTATCTTTAGAGGGGAAGGGAGGAGAGAAAGATCAATGTATGGTTGCCTCTCGTGAGTCCCCTGCTGGGGACTGGCCTGCAACCCAGCAGGGTACTGGCTTGCAACCCAGTCATGTGCCCTAACTGGGAATAGAACCGCGATGGTGTGGTTCGCAGGCCCGCGCTCAGTCCACTGAGCTACACCAGCCAGGGCTTATGTATCTATTTTTACATGTTTAAACTTCAGTCATCTTTAAAGTACTCTGTATTTGATGCAATACGCCTATTGAGATGTGTCTTTCCACTGTTCAAAATAGTTTTTGAACTTACTGATTTTGATGTGTTTTAGTGCTCCTGCCAGTTTTTCTTCCACTGCTTCCACATCGTAAAATGTTTCCATGTGAGGAAACATTTGTTTGTTTTCACTGGGGGAGACAAGCAAACAAAAAAAAGCAGTTCAGAGTGAGATCTGGTGAACAGGGAGTGTTGGGCATGACGTTGTACCATTTTTGGTGCAAAACTGCTGAAGGTTCAGCAACATTGTGGGCTGGTGTGTTTTTGAATTACCCATAAAAAGAGCAAATGCCTTGTAAGAGTCTTAAAAAATTCATTGAAGCCGAACACAACCTCTCACAACAATGCCAGCTGGCGCACTGATATAGATGGGTTCCTAGAACATCGAGTAGCAGGGGAATCCTGTACTACAAGGGTCCTGCCCTCCAGAAGATAATTCTGGGTTTTGGGATCCCCCCTTCTATAAAAGTTTATATTGGCTTGCATTTTAGATTAATATATGTTCTTCCATTATTATTAGCATATATATAATATATACACAGAGAGTGAAACATAGAGATACACCAAAATACGGAAAAAAAAATGAGTAGATTCGAAGGGATGGGTTTGCTGGCAATTTTCCAGCAGTATAGAAAGCACAAAATACCTTAAAATTTAAAATATATGTTAAGCTTCTGGGGTGTCTTTTTGTTATCTTAACTAGTACCTCTTTTGTTTGTTTCTTTGAACATATGAATTATACACTAATCATGGGGAAAACCAAAAAACAAACCAAATCACCATAAATGTTTAAATGATAAACTTCAGTGTTTTAATCAAAGCCTGATTTTTCACATCAGCCCCAACACACTGAT
>NW_028093778.1:0-4084 GCF_014824575.4 Sturnira hondurensis
GATGTATTGTTGGATGTGATTTGCCAATAGCTAATTGAGGATTTTAGCGTCTGTGTTCATCAGCGATATTGTCGTGTAGATTTCTTTCTTTGTTGTGTCTCTATCTGGCTTTGGAATTCGGATGATGCTGGCTTCATAAAAATAGTTGGGGAGTTTTCCCTCCTTTTGGATGTTTTGGAATAGTCTGTGAAGAATAGTGGTTGGCTCTTCCTTAAAAGCTATGTAGAATTCTCCTGTGAAATCATTTGGTCCAGGGCTTTTTTCTGATGGGAGTTTTTTTTATTCTTCTTCAATTTCATCTGCTGTTATTGGCCCGTTCAGGTTTTCTGCTTCTTTTTCAGTGAGTTTTGGAACATTATATTTTTCTAGAAATTTGTCCATTTCACCTAGGTTTTCAAATTTCTTTTTGCACACAGTTCTGCATAGTAATTTCTTACAATCCCTTCTATTTCTATGGTATCAGCTGTAATCTCTCCTCTTTCATTTCTGATTGTGTTTATTTGGGCTCTCTCTCTTCTTGATGAGCCTACTTAAACGTTTGTCTATTTTGTTTATCTTTTAAAAAAAAAACAGCTCCTAGATTCATTCATCCTTAGAATTGTGCTTTTCATCTCTATGTCATTTAGTTCTGCTCTGATCTTGGTCATTTCCTTCCTTCTACTTGCTCTGGGCTGTCTTTGTTATTGTTACTCAAATTTTTGCAGGTGTCGGGTTATGTTATTTATGTTAAATGTTTCTATCTTCTTCAGGTAAGCCTGTATTGCTATGAACTTCCCTCTCAGGACTGCCTTCACTGTCCCATAAGTTTTGGGTTGTTGTGAGTTCATTTTAATTTGTTTCCAGAAACATTTTGATCTCTTCCCTAATTTCAGTCTTGACTGATTCATTCTTTGATACCATGCCATTCAATCTCCATGATTTGGGGTGTTTTTGCTTTTTTCCTTTGGTGTTGGTTTTCAATTTCAGTTCCTCGTGATCAGAGAAAATGCTTGGTATGATTTCTATTTTCCTGAAGTTGTTGAGACTCGTTTTCTGTCGTATCATGTGGTGTATCTTTGAAAATGTTCCATGCGCATTTGAAAAGATTGTGTATTTAGCTTCTTTGGGATGGAGGGCTCTATATATATATCAATTAGGTCCATTTCATCTAGGGTGTCATTTAATGCTGCAATATCTTTGTTGATATTTTGTTTGGAAGATTTGTCCATTTTAGACAGTGGGGTGTTAAAATCCCCTACTATAATTGTGTTGCTGTCAATATCTTTCTTGGGGTCCTCTAGGATTTTCTTTATATATTTCCGTGCTCCTATGTTGGGTGCATATATAATTAGGATGTTAATGTCTTCTTGGTGGATTCTTCCCTTGAGTATTATGAAGTCACCTTCTGGGTCTCTCTTTATGGTCCATTTTTTGAAGTCTATTTTGTCTGATACGAGAATTACTACCCCGGCTTTTTTTTCTTGTCTATTTGCTTGGAAAATTTGTTTCCATCCTTTCACCTTTAGTCTGTGATGGTCTTTTGACCTGAGGTGGGTCTCTTGTAGGCAGCATATGTGTGGGTCATGCTTTTTTAACCATTCAGCTATTCTGTGTCCTTTAATTGGTGCATTTAATCCATTTACGTTTAAGGTTATTATTGATAGGTAGTTATTCATTGCCATTTATGTACCTGTGTTCCTCTCCATTTCTCTCTTTTCTTTCCTTTCCTAAAGCAGCCCTTTTAGTAATTCTTGTAGAGCTGGTTTGGTGGAGGCGTATTCCTTTAGACTTCTTTTGTCTTGGAAGCTCTTTATTTGGCCTTCTCTCTTGATTGAGAGCCTTGCTGGTTAAAGTAGTCTTGGTTGTACGCCTCTGTTTCTCATTACTTGGAATATTTCTTGCCATTCTCTTCTTGTTTGGAATGTTTCCATTGAGAAGTCAGTAGCCAACCTTATTGGGACCCCCTTGTATGTTACTTCCTTTTTCTCCCTTGCTGCCTTTAGGATTCTCTCTTTTTCTTGGAGTTTTGCCATTCTAAAGATGACGTGTCTTGCAGAAGACCTCTTTGAGTTCCACCTGATTAGGACTCTCTTCGATTCCTGGATTCGTGTGCCTTTCTCTCTCCTCAGCTTAGGAAAATTTTCCGTTATTACTCTTTCAGGTAGGTTTTCTATCCCTTGTTCTTCTTCTNGACTTGCCTCTATTTCATCTAACATTCTTTCTGAGCCTTCCTCCTTTTCTTTCATTTGGGGATTGTTTCTTTGTCTTCCCACTGTTTGTGTTGCTCTTCTTGTTGGCCTCAGCTTCTTATATTGATCTGTTCTGGTTCCCTGGGTTTAAGGTGTGCACTTCTGTGGTAGGATGCCTGTGAAATGCAGTGGTGCAGTCTCCTTCAGGTATCTTGGTGTGCTCCGCTTTCACCTACTCCCCTTGTTGGTTTCCAGCTGGTCAAACCTTTTCTTCTGGTCTCACTAGCTGCAGCAGCCTGGGGGCTGTTAGTGCGGCCTTTCTTGCGTCTTTGTGAACTCAACTGGTCTTGCCAGTTCCCTCCCAAGATCCAGACTGGTGCCGCTCTCCCGGGCCCCACTGAGAGAAGATTTTTTCACCTGCCCCTGCTGGTTGATCTCCAATGTACAACTTCAGACAAGATTTTTTCAGACTGTGGGTCACAATTTCTAAGTGGACCATTGCGGCAACTCCATAGGGCAAAACCCTTGGGAAAATCCTAGAAACATCAGCAACAAGGAGACGTCTGCAGCTATGAACTTGACCATCGAATCCAAGGGAAGCACCAGCCTAATCTTGGAGGTGGGCCCCTGTGGTGAAGCATGTGGCACCTGTGAGCATGTGCTATGCAGTTGTGAGTGCAAGTGACATGATAGTGCTGAATGTGCACATGTAGACTAGTTAGCATGATCAGAGTGAGGACAACAGCATCAGGCAGCTGACCCTGAGTGGCTGTCTGCAGTCCCAGCCTTGGGAGTGTCTATGAAAGAAGGAAAATTTGATTCTCTAAATAACATACAAGAAAATGGGCCAGGACGTTAGGAGCAGGGTTTATTGGTATAGGACTGAAATTGTGGTCAGGCCAGGCTGCTTTGTACAAGTAGGTAGAGCTCTGTGGCTTTATACTGCCCTCTCATTAATGAGGTGTGTTCAGGGGGAGATTAGGGATGAGGCAGGAAGGGATGTTGTGAGGCCACCCATGTACCTGATGTCGAATGTATTATGAGTTTACTTAAATGCATCAGAGGTCTTGAATTTGTTGTGTGGGTGGCACTGGAGATCTCAAACTTGACTGGGACAGTTACCCTAGTGAGGTCTTCATCTTCTTGATGGATTCAACTCTGTTCCTGATTTGTGCCCTGAAATTTCTCCTCTTTTGGTATGAAATTTTGCTTTAATATGTCTTTTGCCAAAATATGTTAATCACATTTATACAATTGTGTTTGAGACCCCAACAATTCTCTAGAAATGTTGAAAAATGCATGAAATGGTATAGGAAAGATCATGAACTTTGAAAACTGAAAACATAGACAGCCATACAACACATTTATTTTGTTCTTTTGGTATCTAGGAATCTTTTCCTTTTAAAAAATTATTTATTGTTGTCCTATTATAGTTGCCTGCATTTCTTTTCCACCACTCCCCCACCCTCCCACTACCCTAGCCAAACGTACCCTGCTTCCTACCTTCCACGCCACCCCGAGCTTGGTTTTGTTCATTTGTCCTTTATTGCTCCTGAAAACCCTTCACCTATTTCCCCATTCGTCCCTTCCACCTCCCCTCTGGTTACTGCCAGATTGTTCTTAATTTCAATGTCTCCGGTTATGTTGCTTGCTATTTTCTTTTATTGATTAGGTTCCATGCATTTCTTACTATGTGACCTGTTAACTTTGTTAAAAGTGTTTTTCTCACTATGTGATTTTGGATGACACATACATACTTCAACTTTATCATCTTTAAAATGAAAAAAAGTGATACAATGTTCATGCTTCTTGAGGATTACTTAGCACATGGTGTGTGTTAAGGAGCTTTGTGAACAACAGAGTATATTGTAGGTGTCACATCTTGCCTTGACTTCAAATCCAGTGAGTCTAGGAAT
>NW_028093779.1:0-795 GCF_014824575.4 Sturnira hondurensis
GGACAAAAACACTGTGGTAAATTCTATTTTCTCAAAGCTTTACCATAGAATATAAACAAGACTCATAGATAGAAAGCAGACAGACAGGTGTCCATGGATAGAAGTTTAATGAATGAGTGAAAAAGTTGAATAGATTAAGCAACAATGAATAAATAGATCAAAGCCCTAGATGCAAATACCAGTATGGTGATTGCCAGAGGGAGAGAGGAGTGGCGGGAGGAAGAAGAGGGTAAAGGAGCAAGCAATGGTGATGGAATGAGACTTGATTCAGTGAGGTAAACACACAATACTATTGTCTCTAATACAGACAGTGTATTACAGAATGGCACAGTTGAAACATATAATTTTATGTTTAAAATTTTTCATTTATTTATATTTAGACAGAGGGGAAGGGAGGGAGAAAGAGAGGGAGAGAAACAACCATGTGTGGTTCCCTCTCATGTGCCTCCTACTGGGGACCTAACCTGCAAACCAGAAATGTGCCCTGACTGGGAATTGAACCAGTGACCCTTTGGTTCTCAGGCCACCACTTAATCCACTTAGTCACATCAGCCAGGTCTGAGACCTGTATAATTTTATTAACCAACTGGATCTTCTTTTTATTCTGATATGTAGTCTTATATTTGTCCTGATAAATTGGGGAATTATTAATATAGTGTCTGAGAATGTTTACAAAGACACTTAAATGTTGTGTTCTGATCATGCTGGTCTTTTTTTTTCTTTAAATTTTTCATACACTTTGGAAAAGAAACTAAGTTGTTAAAACACTTCACTCAGAGGAGACATCCAGTCAGA
>NW_028093780.1:0-2909 GCF_014824575.4 Sturnira hondurensis
CTGGTGCGATTTTCTTAATGGATTGCATTCACCGTCTTTAGGCCCCGACAAAAGACCAAAGAATCTATGCTGAATGGGTATGATTTTCCTTTTAAGATGATGAAGTTCCGGAACTAAAGAGTAGCAATGGTTGCACAACATTGTGAATATACTAAATGTCACTGAACTGCACATCTTGAAATGGAGAATTTCACATCCCGCCTATTTCGCAACAGTAAAAAGAAGGAAAGTGATCAGGAGAAAAAGAATAGCACAGAAATTACACAGAACACTAAGTCCTGCTTGGTGACTCCCGGTTGCCCTTTTCCTGCCCATCTGCCAACTCCTAACCCTCCTTTCCCTAACTGCGTGATTCTGGCTGTGCTCTATCCAGAGCTGCCTTTCTCTACCTCCAAGTCTGTGCTTCTGAGTCTGTGCTGCATGTCGCTCAGATGGTACCTCCATGCGCTCCATGCCTTGCCGATAAGCACATAAGTTCTCTATCTGTTCACAGTGTGGCTGTGGAGAGCCATGGAAGCCATGTGTAGAGCATGTGCAGTAGAGCAGTGACTCGGGGTGCGGGGGATGATGCAGCCCCTCAGCACACACAGTACAGCGAGGCAGACAACACGTGCTTATCTAAAGGGTAAGGCCACCCTCTCAGAGCATGCGCAGTAGAGTGACATAAACCACATATGCCTGCTGAGGTTGCTCAAGACAACACGTACCTATCAGGACTGAGGAAAACAACATGTGCTTATTATCCAAATTAAGAAAACCATGTTTAGGAGAAACTGCAAAATCAACACGACTTTGCACCCAAAAGAAACATACAAGCAGAGGACTTCAGACCTCGGACGATGCATCAGTGGGTGAGTCACTGTGAGTCAGCCTGCACATTTCACCTGAGGAGAGAGAGCTCTGCTGCGCTTCCATCCCTGTGGCTCTGCCTTGCAAGACACCCACCGCCTGGCCTGGCCTGGCCGGTTGCCTCCAGGACCCAGACCTGATCTGGATTCTTGGTGTAATGGAATAGGTCCGACCAGAGGTCCACAGAAAATGGGAGACCCCAGGTCCAGGGGAAGCCCCCACCCAATCCTGCAAAGATGCAGGGGGCGGCGGGAAGGGTGCCAACGCAGCAGGTTAAACAAACCGTGCTGTAATTGGAAAAGACACCGGCGTTCGGGCTTCCTGTCACTATCAAACCCAATAAGCAATGACAGCGATGGAATCTCTATGGGCTCTTTATTCAGATGGCCGGTGCTCTGAGAAGATGGCGGGGCCATACCCTAACGGACCATCTTGTCTTCTCTTTTTAGGCCAGACCTTTTATAAGGTGGGGGTGGGTGGATGAACAATGTGAGCTGTGGACTTTGAGATTCAGGGAGGATTAGGTGAGCGAGGCTGCAGCCTTCCTGTTCTGGGCAGTTAGCTCTTCCCAGGGGAGGGTGGTCTCTACTCTTCCTGAAACAAAGGCCCGGATGTTCCCAGGCGCTAATCTCTAGCGGTGCCCCAGGGGGCCGGCTGTTTTCCCAGGAGCCAGGATGGGCCTTATCTGTAGTTTCTGAAACAAAAGCTTTAACATACAACCATACATTGATATTCCTATACCTCTCTCCTTCCCTTCCCCTCTAAAGATAAATAAAATAAATACAAATCTAAAAAAAAAAAGCTTTAACATACACATACTTGCTAGACTTATAACTTTTCCCTTAAGCTAAAATTTTCAGAGTCTTGAGTCCCTTATGAACGCCTTCTCCACGGCAGGAACGGTGCCTGTGGAGCAGAAGATGAGGTGCCTAAGGACGTTGCACAATAAAGGCAGATTAAAGCTGTGGAGCTTTCACGAAGGGAGGGGCTGCTGGAGGAGACTGCTGCCTGGGGCAAAGACAGTGTGGCTTTGCAAACATGCTCAGGCAGAGAGCCCTTGGTGACATGGGGAGGGAAGCTCTCACTGTGCCAGCTTGAGCGTCCGGGGCAGGTGTCCCACCCTGGACCCCTGGAAGAACAGACGCCTGTGTGCCTGTGCGTGGCTGGGAAGCTTTGGCCCTGACTAAAGGTGGCAGCTGGAAGGGTCAAGGACACCAGGGAGATGACAAATATCTAAGCAGCTAAGCAGCTAAGGGGGGTTAGGGGGTAGATGGATTGAGCAAAAAAATAAAAAGGACTCGTGAACATGGCCAGCAGTGTGGTGATTGTGCATTAGAGAGGGTATAAGGGGACTAAATGGTAATGGAAGAAAAACAATTTTTAACATAAAATAAGTGGAAAAATAAAATTTTAGTGGGAACTTAAAAGAAGAAAAAAATCACGGTGTGCACACACCTTCCAGGCCTAGCTCCCTCTGCGTCCTACACAGAAATAGAACTGTCACAATTTCTTAAATACCATCTGCTTTCTTTCTTTTTATCTATTGTACTGTTTTCTCTGTTTAGAATGCCCTCTCCTCACACATCTGTCTTTGGTTTTAAAGATTTCATTTCAAGGCCCCTTTCTCTATTGTGCTTTGGGACTTCTCCCAGTCTGGAATTGATTTCCCACTCTCTTGAGAACTCCTAAAAAAACATTTCCTCTATAGTACTTACACATTGTATCAGAATGTCTGGTTTCCCCTACTAGACCATAATTGCACAAAGGCTTTTTTCTCAGGTAATTCGTAGGCAACATAATGCTTGGCTTCGTTCTTGCAAAATGTAAGTGGTACTGGACATATTTGCCGAGAAAGTGAAACAAGTTTCCCTCTTCTGCAAAAAGAAAAGTCGCCTGCAAGTGCGCTGCTAGGAGGACATCTCCGCCTTAATTACCAAAGTTATTAAAGCACACACTGGCAATCTGTGTCTTCCATAAATAGAGGCACAGCTATATATACTAGATACGAAGGTATTTGAACTCATGGCTTCAACATACACCTTTATTAACAGAAAATTTGC
>NW_028093781.1:0-583 GCF_014824575.4 Sturnira hondurensis
TTTGTGACGACAGGATCCAGATGAGGAGACTGAGGCTCAGAGATAGGACATTGGCACACAGATCACGTGAGCAATGGTTGATGGTTATTTAAATAAGTATCTGCCGTAAGTAAAAATCGGGACTGTAAGCCAAATCAATATTCTGTGACGCTTCAAGGCAGGACCACAGCATGAGGAGGAGGCCTGAAGCAGGAAACACGGGGCCCTGAGGGCGCAGGGGTCACTCAGAGACTTGTCCCCACGAAGGTGGGTGGGCGGAGTTGCTAAGAAAAACAAGAAGTCGGTGAGGATGACGGATAGAAAGAAAAGCCCACTCTGGGCCAGAGGAAGGAACACATTCCCTCCCATAGTTCTGTTTCCCCTTTGTGCTGTGTCATGGAGACACTCGACTGAACTGCACAGTGAGGAGGGGACCATGTCTCTGCTGAGCTGAACACTGCAGAGACATCTCCAGGACATGGTGACCACTGTCCATGGGGAGGACCCACAGGGAGGGGTTGATGGTTGGGCTGAGGAGGAAGGGGACCTCATGGAGGAGGACCTGGGAGGCCATGGCCTGGGTCACCCCACTTGCAAGGGGCAT
>NW_028093782.1:0-1644 GCF_014824575.4 Sturnira hondurensis
ATCAGATGCTGCCCCGCAGGTCCCCTTCCCAGACATCAGCTGTGAAGATGCAAATGGGGCTTTCACACCACATGATGATGTCCACAGGGGGTGACACTGAACCCACACAAGGAAAAGTGTGCACACGTCACCAGGAATTCCTCAGTTCCCCTCTCCCCACAGTTGCCGTTTGGAAATTAGCCAGGACGTCTGAAAGGCTAAGATGAGATTGGAAACGACAGTCCCTCATCTTCCAGGTGGCTTGCACCTGAATAAAACCACTTTCTCATACACCAGCTGCCCTCTCAAGTACTGGCTTTCGAAGCAGGGGCAGCTGGACTTGCATTCGGTTACAAAATGACTGTCATATTCAACTCTGCATTCGCCACGATCTAGTCACAAAAATTCCCTGTGGGGGTCATTTTTCTGAACATCTATTCCCAAAGCAACAGCACCTGAGAGAATGTCTGCACATTGTTCAGAGAAAACAAGCAGAACATATTTTTCTTCTCATTGTCCCTCATCTTTGACTGAGCTTGGGGCTGAGCTTGGAGAATGGGACTGGCAGACTCTGTAGTCTGTAAGAGTCTATCTGCTCCTTGCTACTGCCCTGCCCCGGCCCAGACCCCTGAAGCACTGTCCGGGACACAGCACCACTCATAGACTGTCTCCTCATTACAATGGACTTTTAAAAAATGGACTCTTTGTTCCACAAGGGAAGAAACAGCAGGTTGTCCTTGGTTCTTCAAGGACCTTCATGTGTGGCTGGCTTCCATAGGAAACCTGCCAGGTTGCTACCTGACTCCAACTTCTGATGAATGCCTAAGCGCACCAACTCCTTGATATCTACACAGGATTTTGTTTTCTGAAACAAGCCTGAAACTCTAGAATTCCTGATAGCATGACTATGTCTTCCCAGTTCTAGAACTTTCCTGGACTCTACAGAGTCAGTCTAGGCACTGGCCTCATTATTGGGCAAACCAGAATAGATATTGACCTTTCCTAATAAATTTCTCATAATGTTCTTCTTCATTTCTGTTCCAATATTGTCCCAGTTACCTTCTTTGATGCCCCCGCACCGAGTAAACGACCAGCACCTCAATCATCTAAGGGGATGAGTCACCAAACAGTGAGCAAGGGCCTCTGTTCACAGAATCTGAACATCTCAACTCATGGCCCCTGGTCTGTTTCAAGCTGGTCAGAGGGAGCACCTGCCCACTGGGCGTGTGTCTGGAGGAGAAACCCTGTAGGCAGTGGTGGGGCCATTGGGGTTTTCACCTGTGCCTGTGAGCCATCAGAGCTCCACAGGTGTGGAAGGATTCCTGGGCATCTTCACAAAGTGAAGACAACCTGTGGAAGGGGAGGATGTTTGCAAACCATGTATTCCACAATGGGTTAATATCCAAAATATGTCAGAAAAATACATTTCTAATGTGTTTATGGCCAGAGGTAGGCTTGGACTTGGAGCCAGTCTCTCAGGAAAGGAAGGGCCCCCACACTTCCATGCAAACTGTGAATTGTGGGGACACTTTCTTTCTTCATGCTTGCATTCCAAAGATCTGTGACTCAGGTCCTAGAGAAAAACACCCCTGGTTGTTAACCCACATAGGGGATTCTTTAGTTATTTTGTAGATTTACAAACAATTTCAAGAGGAGAGGAAAGAA
>NW_028093783.1:0-1251 GCF_014824575.4 Sturnira hondurensis
CTGGGCTTTAGTACATGTAGTTTTTATTTCTTGGATCAGGGTGTCTTACAATACGGCACTGGATAAATTTAAAAATTTTTTCTGTCTCCAAATCCTTATTATTTGGTTATAAAAAAAAGCCCTAGAAATAATCTTACTGAGTGAGGGTCTGTTGTCTTATCGAGTTTGGTAAATTCTCTCATAGAATAGAATATTTATACTCACTTCATGTCCTGATCTTATTTTATTATTTAATGAAAAGGATATCCATGCCACCAGAGGAAATNAAAGCCAGATAAAATAAGTGTTTAGTAAGGATGTTGGGAAACAGAAAATAAATAAGACTTCTGTCTTTTTCAGACAAGGTTGTTATGATACTCTAAACTCCAAACATGCAAATTCCTTTTCTTCCAAAGTTTGAATCATCTATATAATTTTAGAGGTGAGAGAAAATATTCTATAGCCCTTAAGTGCCATCCTCAACCTGATAGGGCTCGTTAGCAATTTCTCTCTGAAAGGGGCTTAAATTTAACCATGCACAGCCCAAAATCTTAGCTGGTCTTTGCTCAAAATGCCCCCGTGGAAAGGACTCTGCTGCCCTCTACTGTCACTTAAAGCAACATCCCTCCTAAGGGAAGACCTTGCAAGGATACTTAAGCTATTGTACAAGTTTATCCTTTNCTCAGTATCTCTATTTTAGCATTAAAGGCTTCCCCCCTGACTTTAGCATGTTCCTCAGTGAAGGGCTCTGTGATGCCAGATGCAGTGACTCAGCTGACACCTTTCTGTCCAGAAGCTCTAAGTAGTTTTGGCGAACTCTGATGTTCTCAAGTTCCTCTGATTACAGGTTCCATCCATGCAGCTCAACATGTGGTCCTAAAGCCACTGAGATTCTGCACAATAAATCGCACATTAACACACACACATGCACAGTGATAATTTTCATTGTATTGAACACCATTCTGCACACATGGGAAGAATCTGTACTCTCATCCGAAATCACTGAGAGACCTAAATTGATGACAGAACAAAAGCAAACACAATTGAGAGTACTTGATCTTGTGCTTTCTTGTCTGCCCAGCACCTGAAACCTTAGGACTCTATGGAGATCATCTCCTGGCTTATCCTCAGGAGGGAAAGACCCAGGGAACCCTTGTCTAGTCATTGTAGCCACACTGACCTCATTTTGGGGGGTCTCTCTGATTTACAGGTCACGCAATCCGGAGCCCCAATGGTAGTACCATGGGTGACACTGGATGGGTGTATCCCCAG
>NW_028093784.1:0-1024 GCF_014824575.4 Sturnira hondurensis
GAATAGAACAGAGAGCCCAGAAATAAACCCAACTCTCTACAGTCAATTAATACTCAACAAAGGGGGCAATAACATAAAATGGAGTAAAGATAGCCTTTTCAACAAATGGTGTTGGGAGGGCTGGACAGCTACATGCAAAAAAAAAAAAGAATAAGTTTAAATATTATAGATTAAACTCTCTTCCAGAAAGTTGTCTTAATTTTTTTCTTAAGATTTTATTTATTTATCTTTAGAGGGGAAGGAAAGGAGAAAGGGAGAGAACTATCAATGTATGGTTGCCTCTCGTGTGTCCCCTGCTGGGAACTGGCCTGCAACCCAGGCATGTGCCCTGATTGGGGATCAAACCTTGATCCTTTGGTTCACAGGCCTGGGCTCAATCCACTGAGCTACACCAGCCAGGGCTTAATTTTTCATACATACAGTTCCAATCTCAAGTCCCTTCATTCGGTTTCGAGCCCATCCCAACATGCATATACATAATTTACATGCTTACATAGAATTTATTTCAATGACAAAAATTACTTAGGAAGACTTTGAAAAGAAAGAGATTCTACATCTTTGTTTTTTTCTAGGAAGACATAACACTATTTTTACTCTTTCATATTAAATATTTAGCCTTGTAACTTTTCCCTTGGGTCAGAGGAATATGACAGATACAATCAAAGTTTGTGTTAATCACCTGAATGTCATAGGTCTATGTATGACTTTGTGAGAGGGAAAGGCACAAATAATAATATGTTTCCATTAACCTATCTTCTCCCATGCTTTTATTCGTTCACTATTTGAGATTGGCTTATGAGTTTTTTCTGCTCCTTGTCTGCTATTTTCACAGTGTTACAGCATTTGTATGATGGGATTATGGATGTGGTAGCAGGGAAGGTCCTGTACCAACATCTATGGGCAGTGACAAGGCTGATCATCAGGATGGGATCTATAGGATGGGATTTCTTTAAAGCCCATAGAATTTCTTCTTTATAAAACATAAAACTAAAATATATAAAATATTTCAAATGGCTATAACAGT
>NW_028093785.1:0-1744 GCF_014824575.4 Sturnira hondurensis
AGGCCCATCACCCATCCCCAAAATGTTCAGGTGGCATTAGTAACACTAATAACAAATTTGATATAGAAGCATGGGGAGTAACTCCAGTTCTTAGTGTGGAGAACTTTCCAAACTTAGAGATATTTTTAAACTAAATGAAAACAGAACAAAAAAAACATATGCCAAAAACATAAGTGTTGAAGGATGGAAGTCAGGAAAGAAAAGGAAAGCAACCAGGGACCTAAATTTAGTGCGTGAATATTTCTATCTGTGAAATCCTCACATTAAAAGGCCAGGCAGGCCGCAAAGTGTAGGCACAAGTAAGTAAGGAGAATCTAAAATCTAGAAAGAATGTAGTAGAAGCCGGTAAGAGGAATTATAATTTCTCTTAAAAATTACTACAGGACATATGAACCCTGCCAAGTAGGGCCCTTCCCTACCTGCCACGGGGTTACTCACCTCTCCAGAGTTGTCTCTGCATGACCCCAACCATACATTCTCCACTAGTCCATGTCTTCCCACTTTAGTCAGCTTCAATACTTTTGTGCTTCCCTCTTCCCACAACTTCTCTGATGGTCACCATGAAGATCAACCCCTTCATGATGTCAGACTGCTGAAAAAAACAAGCTGTGGCAGAAGTACAACATCCACTCCATACCTATCCACAAGGAGAAGGCAGTCCAGGTGGTTTTAGGACACTACAGAGGTCAGCAAATAGGCAAGGTAGTACAGGTGTAAAGAAAGAAATATGTCATCTACATTGAGGAAGTGCAATGTAAGAAGGCTAACCATACCGCTGTCCATGTGGGCATTCACCTGAGTAAGGGGGGTATTACCAGGATAAAACTAGACAAATATTGGGGAAAAAATTCTTGAATGCAAAGTCAAATCTCAGAAATTTTGAAAAGAGAAAGGCAAATACCAGGAAGAACTTATTGAGAAAATGCAGGAATAAGTATAACCTGTTACACAACCATAGCTTAGCTCTAGATTCTTAGCCTGGTGTGTACTCCTTTGAAACTTTTCAAGATGTCTCTGGAATATTTTGTTTCCTTCCAGCTTTGTAATTGATATGGAACTCTGTAAATGTGTTGTTGCCATTTTGATTAATTTTATGAATAAAAATGGAAACGGTTTCTTAATTCCAAATGAATAAATAAACAAATAAAAATGACTGCAGCTCTGGCCGGTTTGGCTCAGTTGGTTACAGCGCTCTCTCTCGCTCTCTCTCCCTCCCCCTTCCTCACTCTAAAAAAAGCAATGGAAAAAATGTCCTTGGGTGAGGATAAAAAAATATAATGGCAAATTTTCTGTCCTTTGTTTTTTTGTGTGTGAGCAGGTAAGAATATAAAGGCTACACTGCTGGTACATCCTTGCTGCTACATAGGGGCAGAGGCTAGGCTAGCAAGCCCCAAAATTTACTGTGCACAGAATCACCTGGAAATTTATTTAAGTGAAGGTTCCTGGATTCCAAACCCTGGAGATTGTGATTCAGTTGGAGTGCTGGAGAAGCCAGGAATCTGCATTTTAACTGGTACCCACATAATAACACTTCCGAAGTCATTTTAGGGCTTCTGGTCAAGAGAGAAGCCTAGGTAAATGGTATACTATTCTCATCTTCCCATGACCATTTCAAAATTACAACTAAACTACAGAACAACCATCATTCAGAAGCACCTGAAGACTAGCTAAACAGAAGTCCAATCCTACTCCGAGGAGCACGGGGTCCCCCAGATCAGGGTTCCAGTGCCAGGAAGAGAAGTTC
>NW_028093786.1:0-721 GCF_014824575.4 Sturnira hondurensis
GGCTTCTCTTGTAACTCCCTTAATTAAATTGTTGTTGGTTTGTTGGGAAAAAAACAGTTTAATAGAGGTCAATTCACCACTACTTTAACGGATTCATTATTGCATGATTTTACAAAATCTCCCAGAATTTGGTCAGCCAATGTTTCCATGATGATTGAATACAGTAGCCATAGAGATTAGAAGAAGCTCTGTTTGTAGGAGTGAGTTGTTTTTGGAAAAATTACCCACAAATCTGGGAGTGACTTTGGATCTGGCTAAGGGTAGAGTGCTGAGTGCTCACTTAGTGTGAGTCTCATGGTATGGGTATGACTGATTTTTGTGAGGAGAGTGTTACTAGAAATATGGGTCAGACAATTCTTCCAGGAAGTACAGGGCCTGGATTAGGCACATTATACCATCTCAGAAAATACCTAAATATTCATGAACAGGAGTGGCTCTGGCTTTCACTGGGTCTTGTCCCAGGCTTTGATGCAAGAATCAGACCCCAAACTGGTGAAGCTCGAGGGACCCTCTCCCTCACTGGTGGTGCCTCTGGACTCTCTTTAATAAGTTATGGAGTGCATTGAGGTTGCAAGATGCCTAGTAAGGGGCTGGAGTGGGTATTGTTACATGGTATAATAAAAGCAGAGACTACAACCTAATGTTGAATTCCTGACTCAGCATCACAAAGGGAACTTTCAGGAGTGAAATATATTTAACATTGAATAGTCAGAGAGCTAAG
>NW_028093787.1:0-1730 GCF_014824575.4 Sturnira hondurensis
TCACTTTTCCCTCATTAAAAAGTAATTTTCCCAAAAGTCTCGATTATACTTAAAAAAAAAAACAAAACTAAAAAAGATGAAAAGAAAACTAGTTACCAAGTAATAGTCACCTCAAGCCAGAAAACTGTCTCAGGACCCGGTGTGCACAGCAGACCCCATCCGCATGCGCAGTAGGGACAGAGGAGATGCCCTTAGCCCAGGAAGCACGTATTGAGCACCTTTCCCTGCCAGACAGCACGCCGGATTCTGGGGCGGGCAGGATTGAATGAGTCACACCTGTGCTTGAGAAGCTCCGAGAGTGAGTCAGACAACACAAAAGAAAGAAAATAAAATTTAAAGAAAGAGAAAGTACAGCACAGAGACAGTATGAGGGTAAGGATGTGTGGGGGCAGGAGGGCTCTGAGAGGACCTCTGCAGACTCGCTTCTAGTTTAAGATTTGCATTTCTTTTTGAGATCATTGTATTCAAATTTTAATATATAACTTTTTTCAGGCTGTTTAAAATTCAACTAAGCCTGTTTGATGATGTTTATAACATTAGACCTCTTTTAATAGTACTGTGAGTTTCCTTGCTGTATTTTCAGAAATAAACCAGAGTTAGAATTTTGTGACATTGAGCACCATTCTGAAATATTACGCCTACGTTAACACCAAGTCACTCACTCACTCACCAAGCGTTTGAGTGCATACGCTGGGCAAAGCACTCATCAGGGTATTGAAGTCAGCAGTACACAAAACAGGTGAAGTTTTACCCTCATGAAGTTTATGTTCAGATTCGACAGACAAATTAATGCCAAGTGGTAGAGAGTGCTGTGAAGGCAGAAAGCAAGATAAGGAACAGATAGTTACACCTTAATGAGGATTAAGGGAGCCAGCCAGCTACTTAGAGCTCTGGACCGAGAAATCTAGGGTGAGGGAACAGGAAGTGCATAGGTGGAAAGGCGGTTTGCTGATTCAGAAACTTAAGGACGATATGGCTGAAGAAGGCTGTGGAGCAGGGGAAAGGGTGGCAGGAAGTGGTGTTGGAGAAGCAGGTGCATCACTGTAGGGAGGTTGGGAGTTTGGGTGTGTACTGTGTGCAAGGGGGGGCGCTGGGGAGGGCTCTGAGTAGGAGAGAGGTAGATCTAACTTACCTCTAAAAGGCTCACTGTGGAGAAGGTAGACCAGGTAGACCAACAGGTATGTGGAGGAAGCATGGACTGCAGTGGTCACAGTGCAGATGGGGAAAAGGATCACATTTCGGGTGTATTTGGAAATGGGTTGGCTGTGGGATGTAAGGAAAAGATTTCTTGTTATGACTCCAAGGTCTTTGGCTAGAGCAATATGGTTAAGCGTATGATGCACTGAGATTGAGGAGTGGGTAGGTTTTGGTTTTTGAGTAGTATAAGGGGTTTTGGACGCGTTTTAAGTTGGAAAGATCTGTTAGGCATCTAAATGGAGATGCCTAGGAGGCAGTTGTTTGAAAATGTAAATTGAAGAGTCATCAGCTTCCCTAGAGCAGACAGAGGAGCCTGGTCTGTAGGTTGTGCCCTGAGGCCGGCAGCTAGTGTTGGGAGGTTAGGGAGGTGGGAAGAGAGCCTGGAGCTAAGGGAAGAGTTACAGGGGGAGTGATCGGGCGCTGCTGAGAGGTCCAGGAGCTTGGAGTGCGGACTGAGGATTGACCTCAAGATGTTGGCTAAAGAGTACTGCTTGGTACCCCTGACAAGAGCAGTTTGGTGAGTGACTAGGTAG
>NW_028093788.1:0-2346 GCF_014824575.4 Sturnira hondurensis
AATGAAGTACATGAAATGTTGGATATCTCACCCTTTCTTCATCATTATCTATACAGAGCAGGCTGAAGCTCTTAGAAGCACAGGCCATCAAACTCTCATTCCATGTTTTTTGTTCAGTGCTGATATAAGAGCAGCTGTTGGAATACACTAACCACTCTGCTGGACAATAACCACAAGAATATGCTGAGGGAAGATGATGACTTATCACCCAACAATGACTTGAAGTTTAAAAATGAAAATTAACTTACTTAATTGCACGAGTATAAACATATATGTAAATAATATAGCTACATATCCCCACAGGCTGGTACATATAATGCAAAACACACTCATACACATGCAGAAAAGTCAGCCACTCACTCCCTAATTTATGTAAACACACACACAAAAATAGCCACTCTGTATACATCCAACAGTCAATGAATGAAACCACTTCTTAAGAAGATTGAAATTGCTTAATTTTCACATTATAACAGTGGGAAGTTTGAGTCGATAACAACAATGGATTTCGAGATTTTAAATGAATACTCCTTTATATAGTTGCATAAGAAAAAAACACTCTTTCATAAATATTATTTATGAACAATTACATCCCATTTCATAAGTCACATTTCCCCCCAAAAATTTGTTATCATTTTTGCCTAGCCTACGAGAGAGACAAAATATAAACTGTGCAAATATAAGAACTTTGAAAAGTATGTACTTTTCTGGATCTTTGTTATTGGGGAGAAATAGTTCTTCGTTGTATCAAGAGCTACAAAAATTGAAGTCATTCTTAAAAATTAATGTAAACAAATCATAACACTTTGAAATATTATGATTTGTTTAGAATAATCTGCAATAAAATTTATTTTGCCAAGAAAAGTTAATAAAGTAATAACCATTCAGGGGAAAAAATTTTAAACTCTACAGAACAAAAATTCACTATTCTTCAAGATTATTTTGTTTAACCAATCTCAAAATAAATTTATATTTCTAAGGTCTTCCAGTCTTAAAAAACATGCGTTTGAGTTATGAAATCAGAATATATGAATGTATATAAAATACTCTCTTAATCATTATTAGTCATGCATTTAGCAAATTCAAAGTAACCATTCTACATTTAGTCTTAAATGCATAATTTAAATGACATTTCTATAATATTATGAGGTATTTAAAGACTGATGAATATTAAAGTGAAAAGTTCCATATAATCTTACAAAAATTCATTTACATCGATAACAACTTTCATTATGTATGTATATATATTTATAAATTACTTTCTAAAATCATTCTGACATTTATACATGGAGAAATTCAGAAAACAATTTTGCACTTAGTCTGAAGGTATACTTTAACATGAGAGTTAATTCTATAATATAATGAAGTGTTTAGAGGCACTGGAGAACATAAAATTATGAATTTTCAACTGAACATAATTTGAATACAAAAATAAAATTAACCTACATATATGCATAAGTGTATGCACATATCAGCACAATACCTATGCACACTGATAGGCTGATAAGCTGATACATATGAAACAAAAGCAGTCATACACATTTGGGAGGAAGGTTATATCTCTCATCCTCAACTATGTGTGCCCATAGTAAAAAAAACACATATGATCTCACCTATTAGTGGAACCTGATCAACAAAACAAGCAAGCAAGCAGAACAGAATCATAGACATTGAAATAAAAAACAAACTGACAGTAACCTTAGGGGAGACAGGAGGTGGATAATGGGGAAAAGAAGGGGAAGGGTCATCAGAGAACATGTATAAAGGACCCAAGGACAAAGACAACAGGGGTACAATTTAGGGTGTGGCGTGGGCATGGGCAAGGCGGGGGAGGGTGGGGAAGGAAGTGGAGACTACTGCGCTTGAACAGCAATAAAAAATACATAAATAAATAAAACAAAAAATTAAAACGCACAAGCAAACACATCCAGTTTCTGATGCCTAGGACGTCAATGAATGTAACCACTGTTTTTTAGAGTAGGAATGTTATTTGCTCCTCTTTTAGAGCAGTGGGACCTTTCAGCCAATTGGTCACAATTGGTATGATGATTATTGTATTCATTTATCTTTTATCTAAACACAATGATATGCTTATTGATTATAAGGAGAAAAGAAGGGAAAGAAAGAGTAAAGTGTGATGTGAGAGAGAAACATTCATGAGTTGCCTCCCATACATGCCCTGAACAGGGATTGAACATGCAAACTAGCTATGAGCTTTGACCAGGACTCAGACCTGCTATATTTCAGTGCACCAAACAACGCTCAAATCAGCTGAGACACGGAGCCTGGGGTGGACATGGTAATTTTAAATATATAATTATTCACACTGTTGTATGAGAAAAGAGC
>NW_028093789.1:0-1204 GCF_014824575.4 Sturnira hondurensis
ATAGTAATTTCTTACAATCCCTTCTATTTCTGTGGTATCAGTTGTAATCTCTGCTCTTTCATTTCTGATTGTGTTTATTTGTGTCCTCTCTCTTCTTTTCTTGATGAGCCTACTTAAAGTTTGTCTATTTTGTTTATCTTTTCAAAAACCAACTCCTCGATTCCTTGATCCTTAGAATTGTGCTTTTAGTCTCTATGTCATTTAATTCTGCTCTGATCTTGGTTATTTCCTTCCTTCTACTTGTTCTGGGCTGTCTTTGTTGTTCTTCCTCAAGTTCTCGCAGGCGTCGGGTTAGGTTGTTTGTTTGAAATGTTTCTATCCTCTTTAGGTGAGCCTGTATTGCTATGAACTTCCCTCTCAGGACCGCCTTCACTGTGTCCCATAAGTTTGGGGTTGTTGTGGGTTCATTTTCATTAGTTTCAAGAAGTTTTTGATTTCCTCCCTAATTTCAATCTTGACCCATTCATTGTTTAACAGCATACCATTCAATCTCTATGCTTTTGGGTGTTTTGGGTTTTTTTCATTGGGGTTGGTTTCCAATTTCAGTCCCTTGTGATCAGAGAAGATACTTGGTATAATTTCTATTTTCCTGAAGTTGTTGAGACTTGTTTTGTGTCCTATCATGTGATCTATCTTTGAAAATGTTCCATGTGCACTTGAAAAGAATGTGTATTTAACTTCTTTGGGATGGATGGCTCTATATATTTCAACTAGGTCCATTTCTTCTAGAGTGTCGTTTAATGCTGCTATATCTTTGTTGATATTCTGTTTGGAAGATCTGTCCATTTTTGACAGTGGGGTGTTAAAATCCCCTACTATAATTTTGTTGTTGTCAATATCTTTTTTGAGGACCTCTAGGATTTTCTTTATATATTTGGGTGCTCCTGTGTTGGGTGCATATATATTTATGATGTTAATGACTTCTTGGTGGATTCTTCCCTTGAGTATTATGAAGTGACCTTCTGGGTCTCTCTTTATGGCCCTTTTTAAAAACAGTGGTTAGATGCCACGAAGTAGGTGGCAATGCCTTAACCGTATGCGTGTTGTTAGGCCCAAGGGCCTCTTCTATCCTTGTCAAGGGGAGTGCTAACCTTCTCTCCTTTCATACAACACATACATGGAATTCTATAGCCTCTACCAAAAAACTGCTTTAACTAATAAATAAATTTGGCAAAGCAGCGGGATACAAAGTCAATATCCAGAA
>NW_028093790.1:0-652 GCF_014824575.4 Sturnira hondurensis
GGGGGGTGAGATGGGATGGGAGTCATAGACAGAAAACTGTACTTGAAAAATAATTAAATAAATTAAAAAATACAAAAAAAAAGAGAGAAAACCTAGACAACTATGAAGAAAACTCATTAGGAACCAACCAAGGCTGGGATTTTCAGAAGAGAGAGTAGATGTCTATTTCCTCCTCATATGAGCAAGTTCACATTAGCCAGTGAGCACACCGCTAATTTGCAAAAATATTTGTCTTTAAAAGAACAAAACGAAAAACTATGGTACTCTATTTTTGATTTATCAGTGGGTAGTGATGGTGCCACAATCTGAATTAGCCCTTTAAAAATATTCTCCTTTTAGCCCACCTTGTTCGAATATTTGATTTAGGACAAACTAATGAAGTCCATTTGCCATATGGGAAAGTTAACTTTTTTAAAGTAGATCTTTTGCATCCCTGCAGCTCCAGGAGCCGTTGTCATAGTAACATTTCCCCCCTTAACTTGCAGAATGCACAGTCCATGGGACCAAAGGCAATGTAGGTCATGAGAGAAAAGGGGTTTGGTGGCTTTGCCTCAATGCCCAGTTTGGCATAGCCAGGGATTGTTAACGCTGTGGGTGCCGGAGGGGCTGGCATCCCTCTTAGACTCTCACACAACCCTGAGGGGCTGGCATC
>NW_028093791.1:0-604 GCF_014824575.4 Sturnira hondurensis
CACCCTTTTCCAAAGAACCCCAATCGAAGGTTTGTGGGCCTTTAATGACTTTGTTTTTAAAAAATAATAGCTGGTGCTTGTCACAAAGAACCTAACACATCTGGTAAAGTAAGGACTGTGGCTGATACCACTTTCTCCTTCCCTTAACAATCCCTGAGGATGGAGTATTTTTAGCCCAGTTCTCCTAGGTCCCCGCCTAGCACTGTTTTCTGGGAATGGGTACCTTCCTGGAGAGGTTCTCGCCTATATCTTCCCTTTCCCACTTCTGAGTGCTCAGCCCTCTGTGCTGGGGCTGGAGGGGGGTGAAAACTCCCTTCACTTCATTTTTTCAGAGTATCGTATTTCCCCTTTGCTTCAACAGCCTCCTTCCAGATCACAATTGAAACTTGTCATTCCTAACTCAAAAGGACATTGAGACAGTCCTAACCCTCTGAAGGATAGAGCCCAATTGTCCTGCCAGAAAGGTTCAAGGGAAACCTGGACATCTTTTGCAGCTGTCTGTGGTATCTAGCATCACATCGACACTTAACACAACAACCTTATGGTCAGTGTCAGCATTTCTGTGGGGTAATGTACACTTCTCTCTGGGTGCTCTGCACCACCC
>NW_028093792.1:0-585 GCF_014824575.4 Sturnira hondurensis
TTCTCCCCACAAGGGAACTAACCCCAGAGAGTTTTACTAGGAAATTTAGCAAACCTTTAACTTATGCCACATTTTCAGAGAGAGCAGAGAAAAATTACTTGATCCATTTTTGTGGATCTAGCGTAATTTGATTACTTTGATATTCAAATTCAAACTGTATGGGGTACAATAAGAATACAAAGATTTACCTATAAATGTAGATGAAAAATTATAATACTTTATCCTTTCATCTGGGTCAATCTTGCTAGAAAATTTCAAAGTAAATTGAATCTAGCAGCCACATTACCAAATGGTATTGCTTATAGTGTAGATGAATTTTCCAGCAATAGAAAATACATTTATGTAACCAGCACATTTATAGATAAAATGTGATAAAAACATACAATCATCTCAATTAATGCAAGAAAAGCATTTAATAGAATTTACTATTCTTTAATAATAAAAGCTATTAGTAAACAAGGGATGGAAAGGAAATATGATTGGTTTTCCTCAAAATCACTGCTATCACCAATAGTATTCCTGTTGTATTAGTTGTGTTAATAACTACAAGAAGAAAAGGAAAGGACATAAGGAATGTACGAGTTA
>NW_028093793.1:0-1492 GCF_014824575.4 Sturnira hondurensis
GTGTTAAGGTAGAATTCCAGTCAGCATTCCTGGACAGATATTTGTCATCACCTACAGGAAATGTTTTCTACCAACCTTAAAGTACAAATTCATCAAATCCAGCTTGAACTCCACCAGCACCTCAGGGACATCAAATGTCTAACTGAACAAAAGGTGTTCCATACTGTGAACAATAATCTATAATGGATAAACACTAAGAACTGGTGTGATGGAGTGAATTTACGAGTTTGGGTTATGGCAGCCCTTGGGTGCCTCCTTGTTTTAATCCTTATTTGTGCTTTACGATGTATATGTAAGTTGTTTTCTCCTGATCACAGTCAAATACTGCAAGTAGTAGGTTTCACAGGCCTAATAGCTTCAGTTGATTTAAAAAAAAAGGAGGGGGAGATGTTGGGAACCCCCTGCCTGGTTTCAGGAGTTGTAACCGTCCCCCATGGATAAGGCTGAGTGAGTGACCTTCAGACTGTGAGCCACTGAGGAGACAAAGTTTATCTCCCTGGCAGGAGCACTGCTTCTGCCTCATCCATCTCTGGCCCCCAATGCTTGGTTGGTAAGTCAATGATGGATACAACCCCTCAGAGGGGGGGGCAACCTAAGCCACATGATCACTCGGGAGACCCTTAATGAAGGACTTGGGGGGGGCTGCAGCAAAGAGGGAATGATGGACCCTCACCGCCCAGCTATTCTGACATAGCCTGAGTCCCCATTTCTGTCTGGGAGAAGCACTTCCTGGCTCTCACCCACTTAAGCCTAAAAACCTATGACGGGGAAGGTGGTGCAGCCTTCTGCCAGCTAGAGTGGTTTCCGGGGTCATCCACCATAAGAAAGAATTCCTAAAGTCCTGTGAAGCCTGCATTCCTAAAAGTGCTTTTCTTTGTATGATAAGGGTCTGAGCAGGATATCAGTATGTCTCCCAAATTTTTTGCAACCCCCTTACCTGACCCTCCCTGCCTCAGATTAATACCCTCAGATTTCTTTGAAATGTTATCTGGTGTTTGATCCTTGCCACCTGACATTGATTGATGAGCTTTGCCTGTATTCCTGTGTGTTAGGAACCTAATAAAAGCCATTGAGGAAGGGGCTCTTGGTCTTTCTCCTTCAAGAGACTGACCACCTCTGCTCCCCAAGCAGATCATGTCTTAATAGTATTATTTTCATCTGTGGTGGACAGGGGGACTTTTGGGCATCCTCCACCACAACAAAATAGACGGGGGGAGGTTAAAAATAGTATGGGAAAAGGAGAAGCCAAAGAACTTAAGTGTACAATGCTTGAATATAAACTAAGGTGGAGGAATGATGGTGAGAGTGGAATACATAGTGTAGCAGAATAAAGGAGAGAAAAAATTGGAACAACTGTGATTGCATAATCAATAAAATATATATATATTTTTAAAGGATTAAAAGGAATATAGAGCTTCCCTGATGAGAAAATACTAAAATTTTTATCACCACTAAACCACTATTACAAGAATAATTAAAGGGTCTTCTTTAA
>NW_028093794.1:0-546 GCF_014824575.4 Sturnira hondurensis
TTGCCTATGTCATTATGCATTGAGGAAAATACTCTTCATAAATATTTTAATTATATGTTCCTTAATTAATGGGAAATTAAAATACGTTAACATTAATTTTAAAGTTGTAAAGATGTTACTTTTGGAATATGAGCTTTTGAGCCGCTATTCTTAATTGCAGAGGATATTGAGTTGAATATATTCATTGTAAACAGCTATTTATTCGGCAGCTCTTTCATTGCAGGTGTGTGCCAGGGACTGGACATACACTGGTACTCCAGAGACACATGAGTGTACAAGACAGACCTGGTTCCTGGCTTCATGGAATATATGCACATTTTTTAATTTTAAGTTTTTATTTCATCTTTATAGTATTTTTTCTTTACCTATTCATTCTCTTATACCTCCTTCCCCCAGAATCACCATATTTTTTCCATGTCCATAACTCCTTTTGGCTGAATTCCCCCACCCCCTAACTGACACCCCTCCCACGAGCTGGCATCTGCTCTCCGTCCATGAGTCTGCCTCTGTTTTTCTTGTTAGTTCAGTTTGTTCATTGGATTCCAC
>NW_028093795.1:0-1049 GCF_014824575.4 Sturnira hondurensis
ATGGAGACAACTGTTCTTGAACAATAATAAAAGAAGTTAAAAGAGGTACATACATAATTAAGGTGGTGTGATACGATGAAAAGAAAGACATGTAGACCAATGGAGCAGAATAGATTACAGGAACAGATGCACAAGTGTGTAGTCAATTGATTTTCTGTGAAGGTGCTAAGGTAATTCAAGGAGAAGGGTTAGTCCTTTCAACAAGTGGGGCTAGAACATGTGTGCATCTTTTCCTCCAAGGGAGGAAGCTTCCCAATGGTATCCCAGCCTCTAATCCTTAGCCTCTTCCACTCTGACCCACACAGCAGTCAGACTGTGCTTCCCAAAGGAGGATTCCCCTTTCTAGTCCTGCAGTGGCTTCCCACTGTTCTCAGGAGGAATTCCAGGCTTTTTCGTGTGCAGTCTCTTTATGCTCCACTTCTTGAGCCTCGCATATTGGTCTCCCTTCCCTTGTGTTCTGTATTCCTTCTAACCATGTCAAATGACTTACAGTNCTTCCTCTAGGAAGCTCCCTAAGACAGCCCATGACTAGGCAGGGACCTCTCTGATGTGTCCCTTGGCTAACACGCTCACCCCCAACTTTAGTACTTATCAGAATAAAGTCACTGCACTAGGCTATTTACTTGTCTGTCTCTGTCCATTATGAGGACAGGTGCTACACATTGCTAATTGTGGAATCCCCAGGGTCTGACACAGTGTGTGACCTGTACCAGGGCTGAAAACCTGTACTGAATGTGGTCATCCAGTTATCACCTGCCCTTTGTACTCCCCAAGTTAATAATTATCTGCAGGACATTGAACTCTTCTGAGGGATATGAAGAACTGTACACATTCCTCGATAAATCAGTGATTTATTCTTGCCCTAACTGGTGTGATTCAGTGGGTTGGGCACCATTCCATAAACAGAAAGGCCAGTGGTTTGATTCCTGGCCAGGGCAAATGTCAGGCTTGCAGGCCAGTCCTTGGTCGGGCCATGCAGGAGGCAATTGGCTGAGGATTCTCTGAAATGTTGATGTTTCTCTCCCTCTTCCTCCTTCCCTTCCTGTCTC
>NW_028093796.1:0-775 GCF_014824575.4 Sturnira hondurensis
GTAGGCAACTTAAAATGACGTCCTCTCTTTACTAGTATTACCAGTATAACTAAGAGATATTTATGTTATTAACTGAAAAGCTCAACCTCCCCCACTGAAAGCAAGGCAATTGTGTAGAAAAGCGGCCTTTGACTTGCAGCTGGCTCCCTCGCATGTGCAATGAAAAGATGGACCCACCACACATGTTCAATAATGTTTATTATTTCAGAGAAATATGCTGTGCAATAGTGTAGCCAATAGACATGTGTAGACATTTAAATTCAAATAAATTAAAAGTAAATAAACTTACAGTTTAATTTCTCTGTTGTACTAACTACATCTGGGGATTCCCTATTAGACAAAGCAAATAGAAATAATTTTTACCATTGCAGAAAGCCCTTCTGGACAATGTTATTGTAGACTAATGAAGGAAGGAATATTACGGACCGCCATCTATTCTCTTTGAATGAGTGCTGTTTGGTTTGATTTTCACTGACAGCTTCTTTGCCTGTGACCAGTACTCCTGCACCAGGCGAACACCCTTGCTCCATGTTCCTAAGCTTTCTCTTCCAGGCTACCCCACACCTCAGAGAATAATCTGTAACTACTGCCAAAACAAATAACTCTTTTCTGCATCCCCATGAAATCAGTGAAAAAAAAAAAGAGCAAAACACATTCCTCCTGCATGATCTATAATTGTGCCCAAATCTGATATCTCAGACACTAGTAATTTTTTTAAATTGCAATAAAAAAACATTTTCTGGCACACACACAGACACACACACTCCACACATAC
>NW_028093797.1:0-799 GCF_014824575.4 Sturnira hondurensis
AGATTAACATATTAAACACAATCCTTGAATTGCTTTTACAAGAACCAGAAAGTATCGCTACTTAACCAGAAAAAAAAAACTACTTAATCTCACTGACCGCAACCATGTAAACACCAGACTAGACGGAAGCAGAGGATTGTTGACCACAACTAAAATAGCTTTGAAACTCCACCAGCAGCCAATCAGAAGACAGATATCTACAAGCTGATGGACTCACTGTAGACCCTTCCCCCCAGTGTCACCCTTTAAATACAACTACCAACTAGGAGACACGGAGTTCAGGGAGTTAAGCATTAGCTCTCCTGTTGTCCCTGCCTAGAAATACAAATACACTGAACCTAATTTCTCTACTGCAATTCTTAGCTTTCAGTGTTGGGCTTGAAGGGCAATGGTAAACTGTTTAAGCCATCAGCCGGAGGTGAAAGGTTTTTGGTGTATTTTTTGTGTGTGTGTGGTGTATCTTATGAGATATACTCTATATACATTTTTAATACCAACTCTGTCCTTTAAAAGTTAAACATAAATGTATATGATTAGTTCATGATTAAAAAAAGAGAAAACCTGAGCGACATCAGAGGAATAGTGGTGTACATCAGAGGAAAGGTACCCTTGGTCTCTCTTGTTAGAATTGCAATGTAAGAGCTACTGTTCAACAAAGAATTCCCTATTCAACACACTACCATATCTGAAAGATCGACACATTGAAATACATAAAGGAGGGCAAGTGGGAGCAAAGTGGTTAGAAGACAATGTCATGGATGCAGCACAGAGCTCACTACAAAACTCAGGAGAGGGGAAG
>NW_028093798.1:0-595 GCF_014824575.4 Sturnira hondurensis
GTCTGTATTTCTAACAAGTGCCCTGCTAATGTCCACATCTTGGTGCAGGGCCATGCTTTGAATAGCGGGGGCCTCTACACCACACTGCTCTTTTAGGTCTCATGCTATAGACCAGCCATAAGTGTTCAGTACTAGGACGCTCAATGAATGAGAGCAAACAAATCAAGATTTATGTGCTCGACAATATTTTCAATTTTTTCAAAATGTTTCTCATTTAGGAAAACCAGTACCTGCATTTTTTAAGAAAAAGAAACTATTAAGATTGATGTGAAGTGAGGTTAGGTACTATTTCAAAACTATTCCTATGACAAATTATGTTTGTTTTTAACTCTTCTTTGGGATGATGTTTTAAATTAAAGAAAATTAACAGCAAAGCAACCCAGAAACAAGTTTAATTTTAAGCTCTGAAATAAACATTTAACAGACTTCTTTCCTCTTCCTTCCTTCATACCAAGAAGCATGTGTACAGCCTAGGAAAGGGACTTCCTTCCCATAGTATTGCCCCAAATCTACCCTAAATTCTGCCTTTTCCTTCCTGGGAGTGAGCGTTAAAAGGAGGCAGAGGAGTGAATCCACTGATATGCACTGATTGGTA
>NW_028093799.1:0-600 GCF_014824575.4 Sturnira hondurensis
CAGAGATATGTGTGTAAAACTGATACTACTAAAATTTAAAATAAAAACTAAAGTCTAAAGATGCCTGTTGCCTCCAAGGAGGTCATTTGCTTAGTTAAAATTTAAATTATCTAAATTTAAGCAAAATAAATAATCCTTAGCACAATGATGATTATTTTTGTTAGTTATTGATATGCCAAAGGATTTTCTACAATTTATTGAAGAAAATACTAGCCCTGGCTGGTGTAGCTCAGTGGATTGAGCACGGACCTGCGAACCAGATGATCGAGGTTCTATTCCCAGTCAGGGCACATGCTTGGGTTGCAGGCCAGTTCCTGGCAGGGACCAGTTCCCAGCAGGGGATGCATGAGAAGCAACCATACATTGATGTTTCTCTTCCTCTCTCTTTCCCTTCCCCTCTAAAGATAAATAAATAAAATTTAAAAAAAAGAAAATACTTAGCATACATAGTATATAATTAAGAAATTTAAAAAGAACAATTTAGCCCTGGCTGGTGTAGCTCAGTGGATTGAGCACAGGCCTGCGAACCAGAGGATCGTGGTTCGATACCCAGTCAGGGCACATTCCTGGGTTGCAGGCCAGTTCCCTGCAGGCCAACTC
>NW_028093800.1:0-1342 GCF_014824575.4 Sturnira hondurensis
TTTGTTTCAAGAAAATTTTTGATTTCTTCCCTAATTTCAATCTTGACCCATTTGTTGTTTAATAGCATACCATTCAGTTTCCATGCTTTGGGGTTTTTAGGGTTTTTTCCCATGGGGTTGGTTTCCAATTTCAGTCCCTTGTGATTAGAGAAGATGTTTGGTATGATTTCTATTTTCCTGAAGTTGTTGAGACTTGTTTTGTGTCCTATAATGTGGTTTATCTTTGAAAATTTTCCATGTGCACTTGAAAAGAATGTGTATTTAGCTTCTTTGGGATGAATGGCTCTATATATATCTATTAGGTCCATTTCTTCTAGAGTGTCATTTAATACTGCTACATATTTGTTGGTATTTTGTTTGGAATACCTGTCCATTTTTGACAGTGGGGTGTTAAAATCCCCTACTATAATTGTGTTGCTGTCAATATCTTTCTTGAGGTCCTCTAGGATTTCCTTTATATATTTGGGTGCTCCAGAGTTGGCTGCATATATATTTATGATGTTAATGCCTTCTTGGTGGATTCTTCTCTTGAGTATTATAAATTGACCTTCTGGGTCTCTCTTTATAACCCCTTTTTGAAGTGTATTTTGTGTGATATGAGGATTGCTATCCTGGTTTTATTTTCTTGTTCGTTTGCTTAGAAATTTTGTTCCCATCCTTTCACTTTTAGTCTGTGATGGTCTTTTGACCTGAGGTGGGTCTCTTGTAGGCCGTATTTGCGTGGGTCATGCTTTCTTAACCATTCAGCTATTCTATGTCTTTTAATTGTTACATTTAGTCTATTTACGTTTAAGGTTGTTATTGAAAGGTACTTATTCATTGCCATTTGTGTACCTGTGTTCCTCTCTTTCTCACTCTTTTCCTTCCTTTCCTTAAAGCTGCCCTTTTAGTAATTCTTGTAGAGCTGGTTTTGTGGATGCGTATTCTTTTAGACTTCCTTTGTCTTGAAAGCTTTTTATTTGGCCTTCTCTCTTGATTGAGAGCCTTGCTGAATAAAGTAGCCTTGGTTGTAGGCCTCGGTTTCTCATTACTTGGAATATTTCTTGCCATTGTCTTCTTGCTTGGAATGTTTCCATTGAGAAGTCAGTAGCCAGCCTTATTGGGACCCCCTTGTATATTACTTCCTTTTTCTCCCTTGTTGTCTTTAGGATTCTCTCTTTGTCTTGGAGGGTTGCTATTTTTGTGATGATGTGTCTTGCGGTAGGCCTCTTTGGGTTCCACCTGCCTGGGACTCTCTGAGATTCCTGGATTCGTGTCACTTTCTCTCTCCTCAACTTAGGAAATTTTTCTGTTATTACTCTTTCAAGTAGGTTTTCTATCCCTTGTTCTTCTTCTTCTCCTT
>NW_028093801.1:0-1014 GCF_014824575.4 Sturnira hondurensis
AGCCCAGGGTGTTCCAGTGCTGGGAAGAGAAGTTCCCATGAATTGTGGCTGTAAAAACCAGCTAGGACTGTGGCTGAGTGAGACTGAGGGCTTCCAGAGTCCCAGGCACTTCCTCTTAAAGGGCCTGTGTCAGACTTACTTGGACACTTTCTCTGAGCTCCAGTGCTGGAGCACCAGGGACATATGGGGAAGAACCGAATTATCCGGCATCAGGGCAACAGCCAGAGGGCAGCTATCTCCCAGACACAAGTGCTGGCAGAGGCCAGTGATCCTTTGATGAGTCCTCCCGTCACAGGCCAGGCAGATGGGCACCACATCTGAGTCTCCATCAACCTGGCTCACACTGTTCACCCTGACCCTGTGATTACCTGAGATCCCACCCCATCCAACTTAGCAGTCCAACCCAAAATGTTTCCAGTGGCTTTTCCACATGAATGGACTAAATTGGCTCATGTTTTACTCAGGCTTTCCTAAATTTTCTTAAACAAGCAGTATCCGGCCTCAGCACACTCCAATGTCTCGCTAAGTGGCCCCAAACCTAGCACTAAAGACAGCTGGCTTTGATTCACAGCTTGGCTGCTCCTGGACACTTTCAAGCTCACCACAAGTAGCAGTGATCTGCAGATAGCTTTGTAACTTGTGCTGGATGGCCACTGGCAGAACACAGGTGGTGGCTGACCTTGGACTGTGCTTCCTAAAAGGCCTGAGAGAGCGTGCACCAGGTGGACAGCTTCAGACCATGTTGAAGCATCACCACCACCACCCTTCACAAATGACACGCTCAAGGGACAGACTCAATGGGCACTGGTGCCCCACTGAAGTAAGTACCGCCTTGTGGGGTGGGCCCCTGGACAGGTGATCCTTTACAGTGGTTGAAGCCAGTCCTTTCAGCTGATCAGCCCAGGGATAAACCCCATCCCATCCCACCGATGTGCCAACAGCAATTAAGGCTCAGCTACAACAGGAGGGTGTACATGGCCCCCATGGGGAGGTATACCTGAAGTACCCAACTAG
>NW_028093802.1:0-698 GCF_014824575.4 Sturnira hondurensis
TGCCTGTTTTTATGCCAGTACCATGCTGTTTTGATTACAGTGGCCTTGTAATACAGTTTGATATTACTGTATTGTCTTGTCAGGTATTGTGATCCCTCCTACTTTGTTCTTCTTTCTCAAACTTGCGGCTGCTATTCGGGGTCTTTTATGGTTCCATATAAATTTTTGAAGTGTTTGTTCTATGTCTGAGAAATATGCCATTGGAACTTTAATAGGTATTGCATTGAATCTGTAAATTGCTTTGGGTAGTATGGACATTTTGATGATGTTAATTCTTCCAATCCATGAGCACGGTATATGTTTCCATTTGTTTGTGTCTTCCTTGATTTCTTTCTTCAGTGTTGTATAGTTTTCTGCGTACAGGTCTTTAACCTCCTTGGTTAGGTTTATTCCCAGATATTTTATTTTTGTTTTTGCTATATCGAATGGGATTTTTTCCTGATTTCTGCTTTTTCTGTTTCATTGTTGGTATACAAAAATGCCTTTGATTTCTGGATATTGACTTTGTATCCCACTGTTTTGCCAAATTCATTTATTAGTTCAAGCAGTTTTTTGGTAGAGTCTATAGGCTTCTCCATGTACACTATCATGTCATCTGCAAACAATGCCAGTTTTTTTCCTCCACTCTGATTTGGATGCCTTCTATTTCCTTTTCTTGTCTGATTGCTGTGGCTACAACTTCTAATACTATATTGAAT
>NW_028093803.1:0-638 GCF_014824575.4 Sturnira hondurensis
CTTATCCATGGGCGAATGCTAGGATAACAAATTTGGGCTCAGGCAACATAACGCATTCCTTTTTAGTCATTCCAGACTGTCCCTATCCTCTGCTCGGAAGGGACTTGTTACAAAAGCTCCAGGCCACCATCACCTTCAGGGGACACGGCCAATCCAACAAGAATCGGCCCCGAGAAGGAGAAATCGGAGTCCAGCTGGAAGTGACCGTACCCATATCAGAGGAGTATTTGCTTGCTACCCTCCTGGAAGGTAAGGAGGGGGAAGAAATCCCTCAGGACATGCTCTCCGGGATACCCGGGGTTTGGGCAGAGTCCAACCCACCCGGATTGGCGGTGCCCAACCCCTATACCTTATTAAGCTCATTGCCCCCTACACACACTTATTACTCTGTATTGGACTTGAAAGACGCCTTCTTTTGCATCCCGCTGGCGCCTAAGAGCCAGGAGATTTTCGCATTTGAGTGGGATGATCCAGAAAACGGACTAATAAGGCAGTTCACTTGGATGCACCTGCCACAGGGCTATAAAAACTCTCCTACTATTTTCAGTGAGGCCTTGGGAAAAGACAGCCTTTCCGTACCTCCCAGCCCTCTGTAGTGCTCCTGCAGTATGTGGACGACCTACTCCTCGCGGCAAGGA
>NW_028093804.1:0-714 GCF_014824575.4 Sturnira hondurensis
TTGGAAAATAGTATCTTTATATTTTAATATGGGGCTATTATAATACATGTGTTAAGACTGGCATCTATGTGTTATTGAACTATATTCCCAATGAATACATTTTGATAGATAAAGTAATAATTTTGAGATAAATATCCATGGTGACTTGAGGCAAAAGAGGCAGAATAAGCTTGCCAAACCAAACTAACCATTAAGTGTGTGTGTGGGGGGGGGGGGGGTAAAAATGCCTTTATATAAACAGAACGTAAAGAAAATGCGTGCATACATTCACACACATTAATTCAAGGCTATTTAGTCAACTGGAATATATTTCTCCAAAGAGACTTTTAGATAAGAATGACTGTACTCTTTTTATTTCACCTCATACAAACCCCCCTTGTTAATTCAGAGATTAAAATAGAGGCTGTGTGCATGCCTTTCTCGGTCAGTAAGGGAAGGAGACGTGGTGGGCATAATGGAAATTGCTAGCCCCGGAGTCAGACAGCCCGGGTTCGCACCCTGGCTCCCATTTACTGACCACAGGACACTGCTCAGCCCACCCTGAAGTGTTGATCTGACCACTGAAGTGAATACATGTTAATACACAACACCACCAAACTCAGTTCTTCCATATTGGGGGTTCTCTGTGGGAAGGTATTTTCCCCAGGAAATTCTCATTTAAATGCCTGTGTGTGTGTGTGTGTGTGTGTGTGTGTGTGAGAGAGAGAGAGAGAG
>NW_028093805.1:0-1113 GCF_014824575.4 Sturnira hondurensis
CAGGAATCACCCACACCTGCCACGGCATCCCCCAGGGTGGGCAGCCCTCCATTCCTGAAGCCCCGGAGGACCCTACAGATCAGCCGGAGGTGGGGGACAAACACATGTGGGACAGCGAGGTTGCAGGGCAAACTGGTGTGACGAAGGGCCCCACTGCACGCGGGACTGGATGGGCTGTGGGCAAACAGGAAGGCCCCTCTGCAAAGCCCCCTCTTCCAGCTTTCTCCAGTCTCCTTAAGGGCCAAAGAGAGAAGTGGAGCGGTTAGTCCACCGAATGTGGGAGGGGGAGCAGGGCTGCTTGTGCCACCGGTGCAGGGTCCGAGGTTTACAGTCCCAGAAGGCTCCAGTGTCTCACAGAGGTTAGAAAACGTCCTCGGTCAGGGCACAAGCTGACCCACCTCCTTTCTCTGTCTGCCTCTCTCTGTCTCCTCTTCAACTAGGAGCTGCAGTTCATCTTTAACACCTGCTAAACAAGACACAAACCTACTCTGGCAAAACTCACAGGTCCCAGCCATGTAGGGGCGACCTGGGCTTGTGACCAGATTATTCCCGGAGCGGCTTTGGGGGGAAATTCAGGGCTGTGGGTCTTGGATAGAGGCGGACTGGACAAAGGACAGTCACCCCCACCCCTCCAGATCTCAGGCCAGTCCTGCTGCCACTTAGCCACTCCATAGAACAAATAAAGCAATTAGGAACCTCTCTCCCAACAGAGACCGCGGTGCACAAAGTTCCCAGTATCCTCTTTGGCCTGGAAGAATGGCATTAGACAGCTCCTCCCAAGGCGGGGGGTTTCGTCTCGCTGTCAGGCCTGGGGCACTGACCGTGGGGGTCACACACCATGAGAAAGGCATTAGTTTTCTAGTTTCTTTCAAGTCCTCAGGCAGAAAGCTCATCTCGGTGCCAAAGTGCCTTTAACACCTTTCTACCCGCAACTAATCCTTTCACAGGAAGAGTGGAGCCTTCATGGGCTCAGGTTTGGCAGGCAGAGTGCCTTAGTTAGAATTTAATTACACTGTTGCGTGTCTGTAGTATTTGCACGTCTAGTATGGAAACCCGGTGGGTGCCGCTTGCCCCCAGGTACTACTTGTGGGAACGACACAAAGTTTCCTCAGA
>NW_028093806.1:0-662 GCF_014824575.4 Sturnira hondurensis
CCTGCTTTCGGGATGCTTTCTCCCTCGGACCAGGCAGGACTCGAAGGAGAGGGGCAAGTTTAGTGTTTTCTGACGTGTGTTGGGTGCGGGCAGGATGCCCGGAGCCCCCGCATGCAGATGAGCCTGTGCGGCGGGCACCTCCTCTGGGAAACCCTCCCTGGTCCCTGCTCAGTTGGAGCCCCCACAGGCTCCCACGGGCCCTGCACTGACAGTGTTCAAACCTGGTGGCTCCCCAAGCGTTCCCCACTCTCTCCCACCTGAGACTGCGGCTGTTTTGTGTTCGCTGCTAAGTGCCCAGCACCAAGTCCAAGTGGGACTGTGCTCCTGAAATATTTGTTCAGGGGACAAAGGAGCATGAGCAGAAATGCTGAGAGGTGATGTCACATGACCCACAGGTCTCTGACTGCCAAGTTCTGTGCCCTTCGGGGACCTGGCATCGCCTCTCCCAAGATGAGGAGGCTGCCTTGTCCTGGCCTTTCTCCACCCACAGGGCAGGAAGACCTCGAAGGGGAGGCAGGGCAGGTGCCCGAGGCGGGCTGTCAGACTCCATAGCGACCTCCGGCAGCCTCGGTTTGTTGGGCTCATCTTTGAGCGCTGTCCACTTCCTTTCGATGCAGCAGGCTTTGTCGATAACTGCCTGTGAGTCCAGCCCCGACCTGGGC
>NW_028093807.1:0-578 GCF_014824575.4 Sturnira hondurensis
ACAAAGTGTAAGCTCTATGGGAGCAGGTGTGTGATCCATTCTGTTTACTGCTATATCTCCAGGTTATAGAGCATCTGGGCACTATTGACTCTCAGTAAGTAGTTATTGAATGCATGGTAAATGTCAGCAGATATTATGACCTCTAAAAGCCAGGAAAGAAAGCTTAAAGCAGTTTTCCTAGTTGGGGAGGGGAACTAATGTGCCCCAAAGTCAACAATTTCAAAAAAGCATAGTTTTTGTTCTGCATTTAATTTTATTATTTTCCTGTGTTCTTCTACTAATTTATTTTCTAATATTATTTTTCAAGTACAGTTGACATTTAGTATTATTTTATATTTGTTTCAGGTATACAGAATAGTGATAAGATAGTCGTATACTTTACAAAGTGATCCCCCTGATATTTCTAATACCCAACTGGCATACTTAGTTATTACAGTCTATTTCACTATATTCCCTATGCCATACTTCACATCCCTGTGACTTGTTTTTTATTTCAATAGTCTATTTTTAGAGCAGCTTTAGGTTTACAGAAAAATTGCTTAGAGAGAACTGAGAGTTCCTCTCTACTCCGTACCCTC
>NW_028093808.1:0-1347 GCF_014824575.4 Sturnira hondurensis
GGGGAGAATGGTGGGGGAGGGAGGGTGTGGGTGGAGGGGATTGAAGGGGGGTGAATAGAACAACTGTAATGGTATAATCAATAAAATATATTTAAAAAAAAAACAAAGTCAAAGAACCTTTCATCACCATGTGTTTGACACCCTTAACCCTTTACTGATCCCCCTACCTCCTTCTTTCCTGTAGCCACAATACTATTGTCTGTGAAGCAGTTTTGTTTTTCTTGTTATTCATTTATTGATATCAGATTTATATACCACATATGAGTGAGATTGCATGGTTCTTAACTTTTTCTGTGTTATTTTGCTTAGCATATTTTCCAGAATCATCCACGTTGTTCCAAATATCAGTATTTCATCTCTCTTGCAGCTGAGAACTATTCCAGTATACATATATTTACTACCTCTATTTTTATTTCGCGTTTTTCTTATTTAAATTTTACTTATTTTCTTCTTTTACTTAATTATTGTTGAAGTACAGTTTTCTGTCTTTTACTCCCATCCCATCCCAGCCCACCCACCCAACCCTCCCCTCTCCCATTTCCACTCCCCCTAGTTTTTGTCCCTGTGTCTTTTCTACTTGTTCCTGTAAACCCTTCTTCCACTTTTCCCCTGAAATTCCCTCCCCTCTCCCCTCTTGTCAGCCTATTCTCTATTTCAGGGTCTTTGGTTATATTTTGCTTGTTTGTTTGTTTTGTTGTTTAGGTTTTTGTTAAAGGTGAGATCATATGGTATTTGTCTTTCATCACCTGGCTTATTTCGCTTAGCATAACGCTTTCCAGGTTTTTTTAAAAATTAATTTTTCCCTAAATACTGCAGGTATGCAACAGCACATTCCTTTCCGGTGTGCAACACGGCTTCCCGTTGCTTAGGATGCCATCATGCCACAGAGTCTGTTGGTTAGAAACTTGTGCCTCTCTCCCCACTCCAAAAAACAAAACAAAACAAAACAAAACAAAACAAAACAAAACAAAACAACAAAACAGAAAGTGTGCGAACCTGTGTAACACCGTCATCGTAGTGATTGCCCTTTTCATCACTGTCTGTGGTGCAGGGAAGTTTGGTGGGGCCAGTTTCATCACTGTCTGTGGTGTAGGGAAGTTTGGTGGTGGTGGTGGGGCAGCCGCGGTTACTCAAAGCCACTCTGGGCGGGTCTCTCTGCAGTGCCAAGGGCGAGCCGGTCGCCTCCCAGAGACATCGGAGTTGCTCAGGGAATCGGTTGCGCTTCGTGGAGCCCCCTTGCTCGTGATTTCCAACTCTGCCCCACGGCCCTGGGTTGGTCTGCAGGGGAGGAGTCGGTCCTTGGCCCGGCAAAGGTTCAGGTCCTGGGGTCGCTGGGATGGAAGAAGA
>NW_028093809.1:0-558 GCF_014824575.4 Sturnira hondurensis
CCCAAGGTCTCACGGCAAATAAATAGTAAGGCCAAGATACAGAGCTAGGCACCGTGACACAAAAGCCAGTGGTCCTCACACCACCATCCGAAACCACGCTGCCGGCTGTTGCTTGACTCCTCCGCTCACGTTTCCAGTGACCTCGTGCTCACCACCCTTCTGCTCTTTAAGTATATCTATACTTGCCCAGCCTTAGCCAGGCCCTAGGCTGTGCCCTACGCATTTAAAAAAATGCTTTATATCATGCTACCGTCACAACAGTCCTGAGTGCCCTTATTATACTCATTCTATACCTGAGAAAACCAAGGCTTAATGTGATGAAGAAACTTGCCCAAAGTTACGAAACTAGTAAGAGATAGGCTGATTCCAATGCA
Source organism: Sturnira hondurensis (assembly GCF_014824575.4). Taxonomy (NCBI): domain Eukaryota; kingdom Metazoa; phylum Chordata; class Mammalia; order Chiroptera; family Phyllostomidae; genus Sturnira; species Sturnira hondurensis. The sequence continues at coordinate 375 of NW_028093809.1, forward strand.
GATCTGTTCTTCAGCTCAGACTGAGAGCTTGCTTATGTTTTGGTTTCTGTCCTGAAGGAGCAGCCCTGATTCCTAGTTCTCCCACCTCTCTTCCCCAGAAGTCCTCTTCAGAAGGCGGGCATGCCCTGGCCAAGTAGCTCAGCTGGTTAGAGCAGTGTCCCAATACGCCAAGGTTGTGGGTTTG
>NW_028093810.1:0-2244 GCF_014824575.4 Sturnira hondurensis
CAGTGTCTACCTGGGGATGACCCCGGTCCGTGGCAGGGCTGGGCCCCTCCCGGTGCGGAAGGGGTAAGACTGGCTATGGAAAGCATGGGGAGGTTCGAGTCTCCTTGCCGGGGAGGGGGAGGGGGGGGGCTGGCCAGAAGAATAAAGGAGGGAAAGGCCCGTTTACTGGGTACTACCCTTCTGCCTTGGAAAATTTTTTCCTCTCACCCCTTTGAAAAGCTGCTTGCAATTTCCTTGATCCTTCAATACGGACTTTTAAAATAGGACTGGCAATTATTCTTACGTCATATAAGGAGATGATTTAAAAGTTTAGAGTAATGTGAGTGCTTAAGTACATACCACTGTGTAGCATAAATTTCCAAGTCATCAGCGAAACTGGACCGCTTAACAAATGTGGATTCTACTTAACCAAAACGTTACTATTGAAACACAGGTTGTGGTGGTATAATTTTAATCTGAACGTAAGTTCTTTGAGAGGTCCACATTCAAAGGGTCCTCTATCCCCAAGTGGAGACCCTCTTCCAAAAAGGTCTGCCTCTTCTACTCTAGGTGAAACAGTCCAGAAGTGGGCAGGTGCAGGTCCTCTAGGGGGGAAAGTTGTACCTTTGCTTGACAGGAAGATAAACTTTGTTTCTTTTGGGGGTGTCCCCCACCATTGGAAAATCTGCTTCACAGTGCAAGACCTCAATCTACTGAGAGGAGTTTCACTATTCCCCTCTGATGCGGCCCAGTGCCATGTGGTGCTGCCTTGCTCTCTTGCTTGTGCAGAGCGGGGTCTGGTGGCAACAGTAATAGCAAATGTAATAAAAAATAAAGGAACTTACTAAGCGTCCAGAGCTCAGAACGGATTCTCCCTGCCCTCACCCAGGCTGTGAGGGAAGCTAGGACATGTTGATGGCACTCTGCCTACTTGGGTGCCCCCTTCCAAAGTCCCCTTTCTGCCCCGCCCCTCCCAAAGGATCCTCCCTCTATCCCACCCTCTCCTACCCTCCTGAGCAGTGCTCTCTTCTTCCATCTCCCACTGCCATCTCAGAGTCAACCACCAGCCACCTGCAGCTAAGGCCTGAGCATGCCTGTATTCAGTCACACTGGTTGCACCCCACAGGGACAGTCCGAGGTCCCCACCTCCATCGCTGCTGCCAGTTCCTGGGCCCTATAGAAATATACCCACATCAGGAGAGTCAACTGATGATTTACAAAGAAGCAGAGATAATATAGAGAGAAATAAAGCTACTTTTGACAAATGGTGCTGAAATTAGTGTCTAGACATTTCCGTGGAAACAAAATTTAAAAAGAGCATACAAAAAAATTAGACCATATGCCCTTGACCAAAATTAATGCACAGGAGACCTCACTGTGAAACAAAAGTGTAATCCTCATGGAAGATAACACAGGAAAAAGTCTAGGTGAAGTTAGTTTTGGTGACTATTTTAGATACAGCGCAAAAAGCACAATCCATTAATAAAGGAAGTGATAAGCCTGACCTCACTAAAATTATTAAATTCTCTTCAGCGAAGGAGAAAGTACACACTGGAAGAAAAACTCCGCAAAATTAAGGACTACTATATCCCCCACAAACCCTTCTAAAAACTCATGAAAATGACCAAAAATGAACAAAACTCTAGCACAGGACCTTACCAAAGAGGATATACAGATGGCAAGTTAATATATTAATAGGTTTCCACACAGCATTAAGAAATTACTTTTTTAAAAATGTGAGTTTATACAAATCTCTTAAAATATTTTTTAAAAACCTGATACATCAAATGCTGAGAAAGATGTGGAAAAGAGGAATCCCATTCATTGTTGGAGGCAAAGTTAAATGGTACGACCACTTTGGAAAAGAGTTTGGCATTTTCTTACAAACCCCATACATTCTTTTAATGCGATCAACAATCCCAGACCTTACCGGAAATTCCGAAAGACTGAAAACTTATGCCCACACTAAAACCTGTACCTGGGTGGATGTTTACATCAGCTTTATCCATAAAACTTGGAAACTACAAAGATGTCCTTCAAATATCCAAAGGACATCATGTTATCACGGATTTAAAAAAAATCTATGAAGCCATGGAAAGAGAGAAAATGTTTAAATGCCCTGGAGACGAGAGAAGCCAGTGTGAAAAGCTATTCTGTGATTCCATTTTGGGAGAGAAAAAACTACAAGAGCAAGGAAAGAAATACCAATAGAGGAGCAGGGTGTGGGGGATGGAGGAATGAAGAGGTGAGCAAGTTTTAGGGCAG
>NW_028093811.1:0-846 GCF_014824575.4 Sturnira hondurensis
TATACTTTTGTCCCATCCATGAACCCACCTATCTATCCACACCCCCATATGTGCACCCACATATTTATCCACCCAGCTATTCATCCAACCATCCATCCATCCCTCTGTCCATTTCTTTCCATCCACCACCCATCCACTTATAAACATATCCACCCATCTTTCTACCCATCCATGAACTTACGTACCTACACACACACACACACATATCCTTACATCCACCCACTTATCTACCCACCCACCCACCTATCCGTCCATCCCTCCATCTCTCTCCCACTGTTAAAGTACATATCCTCTTAAACCTTTACAAAGCTAAAACACTTCATTTTGTCCCATCGTCTCCACCTGCCCTTGGCCCTTTAAAAGTCTATTTCCCTCCAAGTTCAAGCAAATTATAAATTTGTAAAGTGGTGCAAATGTAAGCAAGCTTGTGCCTGCCTCCTTTGACAGGGAGATTTTTGCTCTTTATGTCCTTGCTGTGCGGCCTGAAGCAGGAGGGTATTTCTTCCTCCCCTCAGGTTTGAGCCTTTACGAGTAAGTGTTCCAGAACGCAGGGGAGAATTAGGTTCCCCTCCCCTTTCTTGCCACTGGGCCATGCTCACTGGGAATTAAATGAGTCTTCAAAAGGAGATCAGAAATAGATTTCTCAGTGGGTTTTCTAGACATCAGCGAGTGGATTTATGGAAAATGGGTTAGGTTTGGCAAATTCTAAATTGTGACTGGGTGGATGTGCAATATTTCTGTGCAAATAACCCTTTTAAAATTTTCTCCTTCTCCACATCCAATTGGAATTCCTCCTCTTTAATGTCCTGCTTTAACTGCCTTTTCTTACTTTACCTGAAAGTCTTT
>NW_028093812.1:0-988 GCF_014824575.4 Sturnira hondurensis
ATTCTCATAAAAACCCTGTAGATTAAGAACAGAAGGTAATTTTACTATGTCCGTTTATCTCGTCGATCACCTTACTTATCTCAGGAGCAGAGCTGAGTTGAACATACCCCTTATTTCCCAGCACACTGTCGCCATCAGTGTGGGCAAGAGCCCTTGTGTCTGCCCCACTGACCCTCTGCTTCCCATTCTCCTCCCCCTATGGGCATCCGTGTTCACACACACAGCAACACATACGCTACAAGAACACATGCGTACATATTTCAGTGCTGTGTTATATACATATGTACTCATTTACTTACGGTGGATTATGGTGCTTTGACATCTTAAAAAAAACTTTCTGAGTGGGAGGAAACTGCTCCCCTTCTGGGTTTAACGGATTCTTAATGACAGCCAGGGTCTCCAGCAGGGAATACGCCTCGTTCCTTTAATATGCAAACTAACCAATGCAGAGCCAGCCCTCTCCTAACTGTGCCCCCCTAGTCACACACCCCCCACACCGAAGGAGGCAGTATTCCTCTGCCTTAATTTTCCCAGAGCCAGTACCAGCACCCAGGAACCTCTCCTGTAGCTTAGACTTGGAGCTCCCAGAAATTATTCAGACCAGCCAGTCCTGAGCTGTTTCCCCTGCCCAGCTTAGCCCTTCCCTCAGAGACCCCAGTAAAGGCTCTTGCCCTGGTTCTTCCTTGCCCCTGTCATGCACCCTGACCACCCAGTGTTTTTCCATGTGGCCCTACACGGCACGGCATGACCCTGGTCTCTAAGACCTGTGAGTTTAATGTTTACCAGAGCCTCTCCTCGGTCTCCTTTAGTGGCTGCACCTGAATGACCATCTCATAAAAGAATACACAGCAAATTCTTATCAAAGATAAGCATTTTTTAAAATTTAATTCTTGTTCAAGTACAGTTTTCTGTCTTGTATTCTCAGCCCTGCCCCCAAGTGCTCCCCACCTCCCTCCCATTTCCGCCCCCCACCCTTAGTTATTGTCCA
>NW_028093813.1:0-536 GCF_014824575.4 Sturnira hondurensis
GGCCAGCACTCAGTCCACTGAGCCACACCAGCCAGGGCTCCAAAAGAGGAAAACTTGACCCTGATACAAGACTGAGGTATATAAGAAATAGAATTTCTCTGGTTTTGTGCATGTTTGACAGTTACCATTAAAAGAATATAAAAACAACAGGTATGTCATTCTAAAGAACTTTATTTTTTAAAAAAAACATAACTGAGTTTTTAAAAACAGAATTAAACCGTGCTATTGAAAATTAAGCAATCTGGCCACAATGCCATTCAGGGAGCCACTGCCCAGTGGGCAAAGGGGTCAACACAGTATAGTTGGGAAGCAAAACTTGTGAAAATGTCAAACCATTTCACAACCCTGCTCAACCATTTGAGACTCCTTATAAACCAGTTACAAATGGAATTTCCATCAGAAGAGAAACAAAGAAGAAGAAAAAGCCTGACAAATAAAAATACTACAAAGATGTAAGAAAGATGTCTGAACACTTCAGTATACAAAGAAATGTAAATTGATTTAAATGCTCTATTAAAAGAAGCAGCACCTGACAC
>NW_028093814.1:0-1048 GCF_014824575.4 Sturnira hondurensis
GCCTGAAAAGCTGCAGAGGGCAGTGAAACAAAGTGGTCCAGTCACATTGCTTGGGGAGAATGAAAAGCGTGCCTGTCAGGGTACCTGATGGTAAAAAGTGAATTAACCTTTCTTCCGGGTTTGATGTGTTTCAAGTGTCCGTCTCTGCTGCCATGTCCTGGCCATTTTGGGAAATGACGCCTCAGTCAGGTCAGTAGTAAAAATGGTTGATTCCAGTGGAATGTCAATGACTTTTGATGGCAGGGTTTTTTTTTAATTGAAAATTTAAAAGTGTCTTTGTATAGATTTTATTTATTGTTTACTTTTTTTGAGAGAGACGACGGGAAGGGGAAAGTGAGGGAGAGACACATCAATGTATGAGAGAGAAACATTGATTGATTGCCTATCACATGCCCCCAACTGGGGACCTGGCCCACAACCCAGGCGTGTGTCCTGACCTGGAATCGAACCAGTGACCTTCTGGTTGGCAGGCCAGCGCTCAAACCACTGAGCCACAACCGCCAGGGCTTGATGGCAGGGTTTTTTACAAGTGCATTTGAAAATGTGTAAATGTCAGGGCTGTCCATCTACCTTGTCACTGGTTTCCAGATTAACGGCCAGGAGAGCAATTAGCGTGTTTTATGTGACATTTCTTGGATCTGGTTGTGTAGTGTGATAGAGTCGGGTTTCTACAATTTCCAGGTGTGCTTGAAAATTGTCATTTGCTTGGTTGCAGCTTTCTTAGACAACGCAGAGGTAAATTTATTTTATAATCTCCACCAAGAGTTAGAAGAAAGGAAAGTAAAACACAAGCACTCTCATGTTATGTGTGTGCCCCTACAGACATGTTGGTGGGCTCGTTTTCTCGGCTTTTCCTAGATGGACTTTACTGTTTTAGCTTCACCGTGCCAGTAAAAAGCAAAGGAACCTTTGTGTGAAGGCAATAGTAACAGTGTGTTTCCAACTGTTGGTCTCTGCTGTTACCTGGTGTTCGTTTTTGAGGATGACACCTTAGTTTTCAGGTCAGCAGGAAAAGTGGTTCATTCCAGTGGAATATCAATGGCTTTTG
>NW_028093815.1:0-708 GCF_014824575.4 Sturnira hondurensis
TTGGTGGGTTGGGTGTTGTCTGAAAACTTATCGTTACAAGTTCAATACCCATTCAGGTTGTGGGCCAGTTGGGGGCATGCCATAGACAACTGATTAATATTTCCCTTGCACATTGATTTTTCTTTCTCTTTCCTTTCCACTCTCTGTAAAAATAAATAAAAATTTGTTTTAAAAGACTTATGTATTTACTTATTTTTAGAAAAGGGGGAAGGGAGGGAGGGGGAGGCAGAGAAACATCAATGTGTGGTTGCCTCTCACATGCCCTGTAATGGGGACCTGGCCCGAAACCCAGACATATGCCCCAGTGGGGAATCAAACTGGAAACCCTTTGGTTCACAGGCTGGTGCTCAAGTCTCTGAGCCACACCTGCCAGGGCAAAAATCTTCAAAAAATAATGAATCCCTATAAAGAAAAATGTTCTATTTACAAGTATGGAGAAAAATTAAGAAGAAACAGCAATAAAAGTTTCAGAAAAACTGCCTTGGTGAAAGGACTGGTTAGTACATTGAAAACTTTTTTGCCTTTCAGGCCAATATGTGGTTATGTATTTTGTTCATGAAATATTTTAAAAATAAAAAAATATAAAAATTTTGCCTAGGAGTCAAAGCCATATGAATGAATGATGAATTTCTGAAGCATGTGATTTGAAAGTATATTGACTTTAGAGTGGATTTTACTCTAGTTAAGAGTTGAATCATGAATATTTCT
>NW_028093816.1:0-565 GCF_014824575.4 Sturnira hondurensis
AGGTTGTAGCATGTGTATTTACTTCATTCTTTTAATTGATAAGTTTTTATTCCATTGTACTGATACACCACACTTTATTGATCCATTCATCAGATGAACATATAGGTTATTTTCACATTTTGACTATTATGAATAATGCTTCTAGAAATCTTCATGTACAAATTTTGAGTAGATATATGTTTTTATTTCTGTTGAGTATATACATAGGAGTGAAATTGTTGGATTATATGAGAAATCTAAGTTTAATCTTTTGAGGAACTGCCAAACTATTTTCCAAAGAGGCTATGCCTTTTTACAATCTCACTAGTAATATACAATGGTTAAAATTTCTCTAGATCTTTGTTCACACTTGTTATTGTCTTTTTATTTTGGTCATCTTAATAAATGCAAAGTGGTATTTTATTGTATTATTGGTTTCCATTTCCCAATGACTAGTGAAGTTGAGCATCTTTTTGTGTGTTTATTGGCCATTTGTATATGTTCTTTGGAGGAATGTTTATTCAAATTCTCTATTCATTTTATTGATCTTTTTATTATTGAGTTATAACTTAATTGTATTCTGAAT
>NW_028093817.1:0-586 GCF_014824575.4 Sturnira hondurensis
GGGACTACAGGGTGCAGCATAACTGTGGCTTGATTGACGGCCCATAAGTCCTTTACCCGCCTATAGCCGAACCCATCTGGCTTCTTCACAGGGAGCAATGGGGTGTTCCACGGCGACTGGCAAGGGACTAGGATCCCTGCTTCCAGATGTATATTGATTATTGGAGCTATACCATGCCGGGTATCTCTTGGTATCGGGTACTGCTTAATGCACCTCAGGGTTGCTCCGGGTATGAGTTCTACTAATACGGGCTCCCGCCCCTTCGCCAGTCCTGGAGGGTTGTCCTCTGCCCAGACTCCAGAGTAGGCTGCCCAAAGGGGGTCGTGGACTGGCTCCTCGTCTTTCTGGTGGAGTCTATATTCTTCTTCCCTCAGTATTACCAGGGTGATGGTCTGCAGTTTGGGAAGGTCCAGGGAACCCCCCCCCCCCAGGTCGAAAAATGACCCGTGCTGCTAACTTGGTTAGAATATCCCTGCCCAAGAGGGGAATTGGGCAGTCTGGCAGGTACAGGAACTCATGGGTAATCTGGTGGCCTCCCAGTTTAACCTTCCGTGACTGGCAAAATCTTTGCGGGCTGGCTGAGAGG
>NW_028093818.1:0-896 GCF_014824575.4 Sturnira hondurensis
CAGCACAGGACTCAAGGGCTCAGTTCCTGGTTCACACAAGGAGCCAGTCCATTACCCTGAGACCAGAGAGAGCCCAACCCGCAGCCCATGGCCCTTGCTGTCACGGGAGGTGCAACCCGCCCCTGGAGCTGAATGCCATCTCCAGGAGAAGGAAGTAGAATGGAGATACGTTCAAAGAGGAGGGAAATAGTCCCAATAGCTTGAATTTTGAAAGACTGAGTATTTATGCAAAAGATGTTGAGTTAACCTGAGACTGTTTTAAACTGGAAAGGGATGAGCTAACTTTAATTGGCAAGTGGAGGATCCTCCCCAACTTCCCGTGCCATCTGCGGGAATGCTGGTTCAAGAAAAGATGAACTACAGAAGAATGGAGGTCTGTGATGTTTGTACATCTGAATGTATAAAACTTTGCAATTTTGTGCCTGCCCCACTTCGTTCTGTCTGACTCCGGAGCTTGGGCCTAATCCTCCCTTATGGCTCCAAGGTAGCTCTTGTTCCCTAAAATGCTGCCCCCAAGGAGGAAGGGGATCCAAGTGCCATGTGCCCAGCTCAGAGTCGTGGGAGAAGGTGAAAGACAAGAGCTGGGGTGGGGGCATGAGCAGGCCATTTGATGGAGCTGGTAAGTCCTTTGTTCTAGAAATAGAGGCCAGGGACAAAATGAGGCGTGTCCTCAGGACCGTGGAGCCACTGTGCGCTTTGTGGGAACCTCAGGGTGGAGGCCGGTGCGTTCCTTTGGGGACGTCCTGCTTTCCTTTCTCTTTGCCTCTGTGTCAGGGCACCACACCACCATCTGCTACCAACTTGGGTCACTTTTGACTCCTCTTCTTCCACAAGCAGTCACCAAGCCTACTGGCCTTGACCATGATCTAGACCTTCTAGACTCACCCTTCCCCATC